>NW_024499685.1:53152-223518 GCF_017590055.1 Onychostruthus taczanowskii
GCGAGTGTCACTGTGGCGGTGGCCGTGCCAGTTCCCAGAGTGACAGCTGTGTCTTGGCAGATCTCAGACATCCAGGTGACGGGGCAGTCGGAGGACATGACAGCCAAGGAGAAGCTGCTGCTGTGGTCACAGCGGATGGTGGAGGATTACCAGGGTCTCCGCTGTGACAACTTCACCACCAGCTGGCGGGACGGGCGCCTCTTCAACGCCATCATCCACCGGCACAGGTGGGTGCCGTGGTGGTGCCGTGTGATCCATGGGCAGGCGTGTGCTCACCAGGGTGGCCATGCCAATCCCGTGTTCATGGGGCAGCTGTGCCTGTGCTCATGGGGCAGCTGTGCTGACCCTGTGCCCATGGGGCAGCTGATCCTGTGCCCATGGGGCAGCTGTGCTGATCCCGTGCCCATGGGGCAGCTGACCCTGTGCCCATGGGGCAGCTGATCCTGTGCCCATGGGGCAGCCGTGATGATCCCGTGCCCATGGGGCAGCTGTGCTGATCCTGTGCCCATGGGGCAGCAGTGCTAATCCTGTGCCCATGGGGCAGCTGTGCTGATTCTGTGCCCATGGGGCAGCAGTGCTGATCCCGTGCCCATGGTGCAGCTGACCCTGTGCCCATGGTGCAGCTGTGCTGATCCCGTGCCCATGGGGCAGCTGATCCTGTGCCCATGGGGCAGCTGATCCTGTGCCCATGGGGCAGCAGTGCTGATCCTGTGCCCATGGGGCAGCTGATCCTGTGCCCGTGGGGCAGCTGATCCTGTGCCCGTGGGGCAGCCGTGTGATCCTGCTCGGGGTGATGTGAGCACGTGCTCCTGACGAGTCCCGGCCCATCGGCCTGTGCCGGCAGTGCCGTGCCCGCTGTTGGCGTGCCGGGGCGGTGGCAGGCAGGTCCCCACGGGTCCTGCTGGGACCGCCGCGTGCTTTTGGGGAGAGCAAATATGTGCAGGCGTGTGCCAGATGGGGGGAGGCATCTGCACTGTGCCGTGTCACAGCTGTGCCGTGCTCTGCACCATGGCACTGCCACACTGAGCTTGGCCCCACCATGGAGCCCCAAGGGGGGCTCGAGGTGTCAGCCCCACGTGGGACTGGGGTGTCAGCCCCACGTGGGACTGGGGTGTCAGCCCCACGTGGGATTGGGGTGTCAGCCCCACATGGGATTGGGGTGTCAGCCCCACGTGGGATTGGGGTGTCAGCCCCACGTGGGACTGGGGTGTCAGCCTCACAGAGGATTGGGGTGTCAGCCCCACATGGGATTGGGGTGTCAGCCTCACGTGGGATTGGGGTGTCAGCCCCACGTGGGACTGGGGTGTCAGCCCCACGTGGGATTGGGGTGTCAGCCTCACAGAGGATTGAGGTGTCAGCCCCACATGGGATTGGGGTGTCAGCCTCACGTGGGATTGGGGTGTCAGCCCCACGTGGGACTGGGGTGTCAGCCCCACGTGGGATTGGGGTGTCAGCCTCACAGAGGATTGAGGTGTCAGCCCCACATGGGATTGGGGTGTCAGCCCCACGTGGGACTGGGGTGTCAGCCCCACATGGGACTGGGGTGTCAGCCCCACGTGGGATTGGGGTGTCAGCCTCACAGAGGATTGGGGTGCCAGCCCCACATGGGACTGGGGTGTCAGCCCCACATGGGACTGGGGTGCCAGCCCCACGTGGGGTTGGGGTGGCCAATGCACAGGACATGGGGGTTCTGACTGTGTCGGGGTTCCCACTGGGGACTGTGTGTATCCCCAGCCCCTCCTGTCCCTGTGCTGGCTGTGGGGGTCTCCCCTGCCACCAGTGCCCCTGGTGTGGGGTGTGGGATGGTTGGACAGGCAGAGGAGGCCCTAGAAAGGGGGGACCTGCCCTCCTCAGGGATTTTGGGGTCCCCACAGCCCCACTGACCCCTGCTGCCCCCCACCCACAGGCCAATGCTGATCGACATGGGCCGGGTGTACCGCCAGAGCAACCTGGAGAACCTGGACCAGGCCTTCACGGTGGCCGAGCGGGAGCTGGGGGTGACGCGGCTGCTGGACCCCGAAGGTACGGCTTGGGGTGAACTGGGGGGGGGTCCCTCTGCAGAACCCCGTCCCTCCCCACCACGGGGTCCCCCACCTGACCGCCTCCCCCCCCCGCAGACGTGGACGTGGCGCAGCCAGATGAGAAGTCCATCATCACCTACGTGTCCTCGCTGTACGACGCCATGCCGCGCGTGCCCGAGGTGCAGGACGGCGTCAAGGCCAACGTGAGTTGGGCTGCTGGGGGTCACCGCTGCTCAGGGGTCCTGGGGGTGTGGGGTGGGTCCCGAGGGGATGATGGTCCCAGGGTGCCGGGGGTCCCGCGGCAGTGCCCGGCACGCCCCTTCGGGCAGTGTGTGACATTCGGGGTGTGCAGGGCGCGGTGCAGTCGGGACAGCTGAAGGTGCCCCCCGGGTACCACCCGCTGGACGTGGAGAAGGAGTGGGGGCGGCTGCACGTCGCTGTGCTGGAGCGGGAGAAGCTGCTGCGGGCAGAGTTCGAGAGGCGAGTGCCGGGGGGGGAGCCGGGGGGGCCGGGCAGGGCCGCGCTGGCATCCACACCCCCCTCCCGCTGCCAAACCACGGGGCCGGGCCGGGGTGGGGTGTCCCGGCCCCCCCCGAGGGGGAACCACAGGGCTGTGAGTCACCGCTCCTGCTGGGAAACCTCTGCGGCTGCCGGCACGGCACGGCACGGCACGGCACGGCAGGAGAGGGATGGGAGCAGGACGGGGGGCGGTGGGATGGGATTGGGAATGGGATGGAATGGGGGGCAGGACGGGGGTTGAAATGGAATGGGGCGTGGGGGATCGGGGTTGAGGTTGGGCGTGGGATGGGAGTGGGAAAAGGAAGATGGGGACAGGGGGAGCAGGACAGGGAGCGGGATGCAGCACGGGACAGGACCCATGCCGTGCAAGGCCAGGACAGCTGCCCCTGGGCAGGACCTGGTCTGTGCTGACCGTGTCCCTCTGTGTCCCCGCAGGCTGGAGCGGCTGCAGCGTGTGGTCACCAAGCTGCAGATGGAGTCAGGGCTCTGTGAGGAGCAGCTGAACCAGGCGGATGCTCTGCTGCAGGCCGTGAGTGCCGCTGGCACCGGGGCGGGGGGACCAGCCCTGGCCATGCCCCTGCCCTTACTGTCCCTGTCCCACCCCCCCCCAGCCCCACACGTGTCCCCCTCCCCAGGAGCTGCAGCTGCGCTGGCAGGAGTACTACGAGGTGGTGACGGGGCTGCTGCAGTGGAGCCGGCAGCACTCGGCGCTCTTCGAGGAGCGTCGCCTCCCTGCCAGCTACGAGGAGATCGAGGTGAGGCCGCCGGCACAGGCGTGGCGGTGGGGACAGGAGCAGTGCTGCTGGCCTGGCATGGCCACGGGGATGGGCACAAAGACAGACACAGGGACGGTGCTGTCACAGGGGTGACGGACCCCCGGAGCCGCTGGTAGCTGGGGCGGTGTGTGGCAGAATCCTGGCTGGCCTGTGGCCCCGCCGTGGGTGGTTCATGTCCACGGCTGAGCTGCTGGCCTGTGGCCCCGCTGTGGGTGGCTCATGCCCAGTGAGGGGTGCCAGCCGGCCGGCAGCCCCATCGTGGGTGGTTCATGTCCACGGCTGAGCCGTGCTGTGCTGGGTCACCGTGAGACCTGGGTGTGGCTGTGGCACGGAGCCCCCTCCGGTGCCAGTCTGGGGGTCTGCAGGGTTTGGGGACTCAGAGCCGGGTGCCCCGTGAGGGGGGGGCTCCTCTGACTCACCCTCCCCGGCTCTGCCGTGAGTCACCGCTGGCAAAGCCCAGCGCGGCCACTTCCTTCCCGCCGGCTCTGCACACATGGAAAATTGCAGGCTGGGGAGGGCGGATGCTTGGGGAGGGGGCAGCAGCGGCTGGGGGTCCCCGCTCAGCTGTGCCCCCTCTTAACCCCCGGCAGATCCTCTGGCGCCAGTTCCTCAAGTTCAAGGAGACGGAGCTGCCGGCTCGGGAAGCCGACAAGAACCGCTCCAAAGCCATCTTCCAGGCGCTGGAGGTACCGGCCAAGGGCTGGGGCGGGGCTTGGAGGTGGCGTCCTGTGACGGTCCTGGGTGCTTGGGGTCCAAAAGGGTGGGGGGCCTCAGGGGCAGACCCTGGGGATATCGGATCCTGAGGGGTGGGGGTCCCAGTAGCCAGGGGTCTCGAGAAAGTGGGGATGTGTCCCAAGGGGATGATGGTCCTGTAGGGTTGGGGAGCTTTGGGTGGGTCCCAAGGGGATGATGGTCCCAGGGCCTGTGGGTCCCAGGGTGTCAGGGGTCCTGGGAGGGTGGGGTGGGTCCCAAGGGGTTGATGGTCCTGTAGGGTTGGGGAGCTTTGGGTGGGTCCCAAGGGGATGATGGTCCCAGGGCCTGTGGGTTCTAGGGTGTCAGGGGTCCTGGGGGTGTGGGGTGGGTCCCGAGGGGATGATGGTCCCAGAGGCTGTGGGTCCCGGGGTGTCAGGGGTCCTGGGGGTGTGGGGTGGGTCCCGAGGGGATGATGGTCCCAGGGTGCCGGGGGTCCCGCGGCAGTGCCCGGCACGCCCCTTCGGGCAGTGTGTGACATTCGGGGTGTGCAGGGCGCGGTGCAGTCGGGACAGCTGAAGGTGCCCCCCGGGTACCACCCGCTGGACGTGGAGAAGGAGTGGGGGCGGCTGCACGTCGCTGTGCTGGAGCGGGAGAAGCTGCTGCGGGCAGAGTTCGAGAGGCGAGTGCCGGGGGGGGAGCCGGGGGGGCCGGGCAGGGCCGCGCTGGCATCCACACCCCCCTCCCGCTGCCAAACCACGGGGCCGGGCCGGGGTGGGGTGTCCCGGCCCCCCCCGAGGGGGAACCACAGGGCTGTGAGTCACCGCTCCTGCTGGGAAACCTCTGCGGCTGCCGGCACGGCACGGCACGGCACGGCACGGCACCTGCCCTTACTGTCCCTGTCCCTGCCCTTACTGTCCCTGTCCCTGCCCTTACTGTCCCTGTCCCTGCCCTTACTGTCCCTGTCCCTGCCCTTACTGTCCCTGTCCCTGCCCTTACTGTCCCTGTCCCTGCCCTTACTGTCCCTGTCCCTGCCCTTACTGTCCCTGTCCCTGCCCTTACTGTCCCTGTCCCTGCCCTTACTGTCCCTGTCCCTGCCCTTACTGTCCCTGTCCCTGCCCTTACTGTCCCTGTCCCTGCCCTTACTGTCCCTGTCCCTGCCCTTACTGTCCCTGTCCCTGCCCTTACTGTCCCTGTCCCTGCCCTTACTGTCCCTGTCCCTGCCCTTACTGTCCCTGTCCCTGCCCTTACTGTCCCTGTCCCTGCCCTTACTGTCCCTGTCCCTGCCCTTACTGTCCCTGTCCCTGCCCTTACTGTCCCTGTCCCTGCCCTTACTGTCCCTGTCCCTGCCCTTACTGTCCCTGTCCCTGCCCTTACTGTCCCTGTCCCTGCCCTTACTGTCCCTGTCCCTGCCCTTACTGTCCCTGTCCCTGCCCTTACTGTCCCTGTCCCTGCCCTTACTGTCCCTGTCCCTGCCCTTACTGTCCCTGTCCCTGCCCTTACTGTCCCTGTCCCTGCCCTTACTGTCCCTGTCCCTGCCCTTACTGTCCCTGTCCCTGCCCTTACTGTCCCTGTCCCTGCCCTTACTGTCCCTGTCCCTGCCCTTACTGTCCCTGTCCCTGCCCTTACTGTCCCTGTCCCTGCCCTTACTGTCCCTGTCCCTGCCCTTACTGTCCCTGTCCCTGCCCTTACTGTCCCTGTCCCTGCCCTTACTGTCCCTGTCCCTGCCCTTACTGTCCCTGTCCCTGCCCTTACTGTCCCTGTCCCTGCCCTTACTGTCCCTGTCCCTGCCCTTACTGTCCCTGTCCCTGCCCTTACTGTCCCTGTCCCTGCCCTTACTGTCCCTGTCCCTGCCCTTACTGTCCCTGTCCCTGCCCTTACTGTCCCTGTCCCTGCCCTTACTGTCCCTGTCCCTGCCCTTACTGTCCCTGTCCCTGCCCTTACTGTCCCTGTCCCTGCCCTTACTGTCCCTGTCCCTGCCCTTACTGTCCCTGTCCCTGCCCTTACTGTCCCTGTCCCTGCCCTTACTGTCCCTGTCCCTGCCCTTACTGTCCCTTCCCCTCCCTTACTGTCCCTTCCCCTCCCTTACTGTCCCTCCCCCGCAGGACGTGCGGCTGCTGGCGGCCGGGAAGGCACCACAGAAGGCGGCAGAGGTGGAGAGGGACCTGGACAAGGCGGATGCCATGATCCGGCTGCTCTTCAACGACGTGCAGACCCTCAAGGACGGGCGGCACCCCCAGGGCGAGCAGATGTACCGTCGGTACGGGCACTGCGGGGGTCCCCACGGCTTTGTCCCCGTGGCCCTGTGCCCCCAGAGCCCTCCACGTCCTCCTCGTCCTTCCAGCCCCCCAAAGCCCTTCATGTCTCCCGTGTCCCCCATGCTGCTCATGCCCACCATGTTCCTCATGCTCCCTGCACCGCCAGCCACCCCTCTGCCCCCCAAAACCCTGCAAAGCCTCCTGTGACCCCCACGTCCCCTGT
Source organism: Onychostruthus taczanowskii (assembly GCF_017590055.1). Taxonomy (NCBI): domain Eukaryota; kingdom Metazoa; phylum Chordata; class Aves; order Passeriformes; family Passeridae; genus Onychostruthus; species Onychostruthus taczanowskii. The sequence continues at coordinate 59,640 of NW_024499685.1, forward strand.
ATCCCGCAAAGCCCCCCTTACTCTCTGCAGCCCTTGCAGCCCCAAAAGCCCCCTGGTGACCCCTGTGCACCCCAAACCTTCTCGTGCCCCCAAACTCCCCATGTTCCCTGTACCCCCTTACAACCCCTGTGCACCCCAAACCTTCTCGTGCCCCCAAACTCCCCATGTTTGCTGTACCCCCTTACAACGCCTGTGCACCCCAAACCTTCTCGTGTCCCCAAACTCCCCATGTTTGCTGTACCCCCTTACAACGCCTGTGCACCCCAAACCTTCTCGTGCCCCCAACCCCTTACAACCCCTGTGCACCCCAAACCTTCTCATGCCCCCAAAGCCTCTCGTGTCCCCAAACTCCCCATGTTCCCTGTACCCCCTTACAACCCCTGTGCACCCCAAACCTTCTCATGCCCCCAAAGCCTCTCGTGTCCCCAAACTCCCCATGTTCCCTGTACCCCCTTACAACCCCTGTGCACCCCAAACCTTCTCATGCCCCCAAAGCCTCTCGTGTCCCCAAACTCCCCATGTTCCCTGTACCCCCTTACAACCCCTGTGCACCCCAAACCTTCTCATGCCCCCAAAGCCTCTCGTGTCCCCAAACTCCCCATGTTCCCTGTACCCCCTTACAACCCCTGTGCACCCCAAACCTTCTCATGCCCCCAAAGCCTCTCGTGTCCCCAAACTCCCCATGTTCCCTGTACCCCCTTACAACCCCTGTGCACCCCAAACCTTCTCATGCCCCCAAAGCCTCTCGTGTCCCCAAACTCCCCATGTTCCCTGTACCCCCTTACAACCCCTGTGCACCCCAAACCTTCTCATGCCCCCAAAGCCTCTCGTGTCCCCAAACTCCCCATGTTCCCTGTACCCCCTTACAACCCCTGTGCACCCCAAACCTTCTCATGCCCCCAAAGCCTCTCGTGTCCCCAAACTCCCCATGTTCCCTGTACCCCCTTACAACCCCTGTGCACCCCAAACCTTCTCATGCCCCCAAAGCCTCTCGTGTCCCCAAACTCCCCATGTTCCCTGTACCCCCTTACAACCCCTGTGCACCCCAAACCTTCTCATGCCCCCAAAGCCTCTCGTGTCCCCAAACTCCCCATGTTCCCTGTACCCCCTTACAACCCCTGTGCACCCCAAACCTTCTCATGCCCCCAAAGCCTCTCGTGTCCCCAAACTCCCCATGTTCCCTGTACCCCCTTACAACCCCTGTGCACCCCAAACCTTCTCATGCCCCCAAAGCCTCTCGTGTCCCCAAACTCCCCATGTTCCCTGTACCCCCTTACAACCCCTGTGCACCCCAAACCTTCTCATGCCCCCAAAGCCTCTCGTGTCCCCAAACTCCCCATGTTCCCTGTACCCCCTTACAACCCCTGTGCACCCCAAACCTTCTCATGCCCCCAAAGCCTCTCGTGTCCCCAAACTCCCCATGTTCCCTGTACCCCCTTACAACCCCTGTGCACCCCAAACCTTCTCATGCCCCCAAAGCCTCTCGTGTCCCCAAACTCCCCATGTTCCCTGTACCCCCTTACAACCCCTGTGCACCCCAAACCTTCTCATGCCCCCAAAGCCTCTCGTGTCCCCAAACTCCCCATGTTCCCTGTACCCCCTTACAACCCCTGTGCACCCCAAACCTTCTCATGCCCCCAAAGCCTCTCGTGTCCCCAAACTCCCCATGTTCCCTGTACCCCCTTACAACCCCTGTGCACCCCAAACCTTCTCATGCCCCCAAAGCCTCTCGTGTCCCCAAACTCCCCATGTTCCCTGTACCCCCTTACAACCCCTGTGCACCCCAAACCTTCTCATGCCCCCAAAGCCTCTCGTGTCCCCAAACTCCCCATGTTCCCTGTACCCCCTTACAACCCCTGTGCACCCCAAACCTTCTCATGCCCCCAAAGCCTCTCGTGTCCCCAAACTCCCCATGTTCCCTGTACCCCCTTACAACCCCTGTGCACCCCAAACCTTCTCATGCCCCCAAAGCCTCTCGTGTCCCCAAACTCCCCATGTTCCCTGTACCCCCTTACAACCCCTGTGCACCCCAAACCTTCTCATGCCCCCAAAGCCTCTCGTGTCCCCAAACTCCCCATGTTCCCTGTACCCCCTTACAACCCCTGTGCACCCCAAACCTTCTCATGCCCCCAAAGCCTCTCGTGTCCCCAAACTCCCCATGTTCCCTGTACCCCCTTACAACCCCTGTGCACCCCAAACCTTCTCATGCCCCCAAAGCCTCTCGTGTCCCCAAACTCCCCATGTTCCCTGTACCCCCTTACAACCCCTGTGCACCCCAAACCTTCTCATGCCCCCAAAGCCTCTCGTGTCCCCAAACTCCCCATGTTCCCTGTACCCCCTTACAACCCCTGTGCACCCCAAACCTTCTCATGCCCCCAAAGCCTCTCGTGTCCCCAAACTCCCCATGTTTGCTGTACCCCCTTACAACCCCTGTGCACCCCAAAGCCCCCCGTGCCCCCAGGGCTCCCCACGGCCCTCGTCCCCCGCTGACACCCCCCTCCCCGCAGCGTGTACCGCCTGCACGAGCGCCTGGTGTCCATCCGCACCGAGTACAACCTGCGGCTGAAGTCGGGGGCGCCGGTGACCGCGGTGACGGCCGTGCCGGTGACATCGGCGCAGCGGCGGCCGGAGCCGGACGAGGCCCCGCTGCGCTACCTGCAGGAGCTGCTGGCCTGGGTGGAGGAGAACCAGCGGCGTGTGGCCACGGCCGAGTGGGGCGCGGACCTGCCCACCGTGGAGACCCACCTGGGCGCCCACCGCGGGCTGCACCGCGCCATCGAGGAGTTCCGCGCCAAGGTGGAGCGGGCACGGGCTGATGAGGTGAGGCCCCTGGGTGCTAGGGACATCCTGGTTCTGAGGGTGACAGGGTGAGACCCCTGAGTGCCGGGGACATCCTGGTCCTGGGGGTGACAGGGTGAGACCCCTGGGTGCTGGGGACACCCTGGTCCTGGGGGTGACAGGGTGAGACCCCTGGGTGCTGGGGATCCCCTGGTCCTGGGGGTGACAGGGTGGGACCCCTGAGTGCTGGGGACACCCTGGTCCTGGGGGTGACAGGGTGGGACCCCTGAGTGCTGGGGACACCCTGGTCCTGGGGGTGACAGGGTGAGACCCTGCAGGGTGCTGGGGATCCCCACGTCCTGGGGGTGACAGGGTGGGACCTCTGAGTGCTGGGGAAACCCTGGTTATGGGGGTGACAGGGTGAGGCCCCTGGGTGCTGGGGACACCCTGGTTATGGGGGTGACAGGGTGAGGCCCCTGGGTGCTGGGGACACCCTGGTTCTGGGGGTGACAGGGTGGGACCCCTGGGTGCTGGGGACATCCTGGTTCTGGGGGTGACAGGGAGAGACCCTGCAGGGTGCTGGGGACACCCTGGTCCTGGGGGTGACAGGGAGAGACCCTGCAGGGTGCTGGGGATCCCCTGGTTCTGGGGGTGACAGGGTGAGACCCTGCAGGGTGATGGGGATCCCCTGGTCATGGGGGTGACAGGGTGAGACCCTGCAGGGTGATGGGGATCCCCTGGTTATGGGGGTGACAGGGTGAGACCCCTGGGTGCTGGGGACACCCTGGTTCTGGGGGGGACAGGGTGAGACCCTGCAGGGTGATGGGGACCTCCTGGTTCTGGGGGTCCTCTGGGTCTGTCCCCACTCTTCTTCAAGGGGTCCCCCCAGTGCTGTTCCCTCCCTTTCTCCTGAGCATTTCCTGTGGGGCTGCCTTAGCTCTGTGCCTCGGGGTCCCTGAAGCACCATGACCACCCCTCTTTCTGCTCCCCAAAGCCCCCAGGGCTCACCCACCTCTGCTCCTGGGGCTGTGCACTGCCCCGTGGGGGGGTGGTTTGGGGAGAGCAGCCCATCCCGGCCCCCCCAGCCTGTGCCCTTGCTCTGGAGCCCCCTGGGGCCGAGGGAGCCCCAGGAGGGTGGGGGGCACCGTGCCCCGAGGGCATCCCCCGCAGCCCCTGCACCCCTGATGCGCTGCCCTCCCCACGAGTCCCCAGTGTCGCTCCCCTTGGGGGGGTTCTGGGGGGTATCTGGGTCTGGGGTGGGGGTCCTGGAGCTGATGGTGTCTCCTGCAGACCCAGCTGTCCCCCGGCCCCAGCGGCGCCTACCGGGAGTGCCTGGGCAAGCTGGAGCTGCAGTACGCCAAGCTGCTGGTGAGCCCGGAGGGGTGGGCGGGAGTGGGGGCAGATGTGGGGGGACCTGCTGGGGACGTGTGGCCTGGGGGGTTCATAGGGCGTGATGGACATGGGGGGACCTGCTGGGGGGGGGGGGGGGGGGGGGGGGTGAGTGTGGGGGGGATGTGGGGCAGGAAGATGCGGGACATGGGGGGAAGGTGGGGAGGAGGATAAGGGGGGACAGAGGGTGTGGAGGGGACAGCCCTGTGGGGATGAGGCCGTGCAGGGCAAGGACACAGCTGCACACCACACCCCCGTGCCTCCCCAGAACTCCTCCAAGTCGCGGCTGCGGCACCTGGAGAGTCTCCATGGCTTCGTCAGTGCCGCCACCAAAGAGCTGCTGTGGCTGAGCGAGCGCGAGGAGGAGGAGGTGGCCTTCGACTGGAGCCACAACAACCCCGCCATGGCTGCCAAGAAGGAGAGTTACTCGGTACGGGCGCGGCACGGGGATGGACACGGACACGGGGATGGACACGGACATGGGGATGGACACAACGTGGGCATGGACACGGGGATGGACACGGACACGGGGATGGAAGGGGAGACAGCCCAGATTGTATGGATACGGGGATGGACACGGACACGGGGATGGACTCAGGGATGGACACGGACACGGGGATGGACACGGACATGGGGATGGACTCAGGGATGGACGCGGACACGGGGATGGACACGGACACGGGGATGGACACAGGGATGGACACGGACACAGGGATGGACATGGACATGGGGATGGACACGGGGATGGACACGGACATGGGGATGGACACGGACACGGGGATGGACACAGACACAGGGATGGACACGGACACAGGGATGGACACGGGGATGGACACGGACACGGGGATGGACACGGACATGGGGATGGACACGGGGATGGACACGGACACGGGGATGGACATGGGGATGGATGCGGACATGGGGATGGACACAGACGCGGACACGGGCATGGACATGGACATGGGGATAGGCACGGACACAACATGGGTACAGGGGTGGGCATGGACATGTACGTGGGGATGGACATGGACATGGGGGTGGGCATGGACACAGGGATGGACATGGGGATAGGCATGGACATGGGCACAGACACCAGGATGGACACAGACACAGGCATGGGGATGGGCACACACACGGACATAGGCATGGACACAACATGGACATGGACACGGGCATGGACACAGGGACAGACACAGGGATGGGCATGGACATGGTGATGGGCATGGACATGACATAGACATGGGCATGAGGATGGGCATGGACATGGGCATGGGGATCAGCATAGACATGACATGAGTACAGGAATGGGCATGGACACAGACAGGGACACAGGCATGGGCATGGACACAGACATGGACACAGGATGGGCATGGACACAGACATGGACACAGGGATGGGCATGGACATGGGGATGGGCATGGATACAACATGGACATGGCGATGGGCATGGGCATGGACATGGGGATGGGCATGGACATGACATAGACATGGGGATGAGGATGGACATGGGCATGGGGATCAGCATAGACATGACATGAGTACAAGAATGGGCATGGACACGGATGTGGGCACAGGGGGCGGGCATGGACACGGGCAAGGGCACAGGGATGGGCATGGACATGGGGATGGGCATGGACACAACATGGGCATAAGGATGGGCATGGACACGGACACAGGATGGGCATGGACACAGACATGGACACGGGGATGGGCACAGACTCAGGGATGGGCATGGACATGGGCATGGACACTGGGATGGGCATGGACACAAACATGGGCACAGGAATGGGCATGGACATGGACACGGGGACGGGCATGGACACGGGGATGGACACGGACATGGGGATGGACACAGGGATGGACATGGGGGTGGGCATGGACATGGGGATGAACACGGGGGTGGGCATGGGCACAACATGGGTACAGGGGTGGGCATGGACACAGGGATGGGCATGGACACAGGGATGGGCATGGGCACGGGTATGGGCATGGACACGGATACAGACACAGGGATGGGCATGGGCATGGACATGGGCATGGACACTGGGATGGGCATGGACACAAACATGGGCACAGGAATGGGCATGGACATGGACACGGGGACGGGCATGGACATGACATGAGCACAGGGATTTGCACGGATGTGGACACAGGAATGGGCATGGACATTGACATGACATGGACATGGGGATAGGCATGGACACGGGGATGGGCATGAACATGGACACGACATGGGCACAGGGATGGACATGACATGGACACAGAGATGGGTGTGGACAAGGACACAAGAGATGGGCTTGGCCATGACATGGACATGCATGCGGGCAGACACGCATGGAGGACACAGCTGCTCCATGTGGCAGGGATGGGCATGGACACAGGGATGGGCATGGGCACGGGTATGGGCATGGACACGGATACAGACACAGGGATGGGCATGGACACGGACATGGGCACGGGGATGGGCACAGACATAGGCATGGGCATAGACACAACGTGGGCACAGAGATGGGGATGGGCATGGACATGGGCACAGGGATGGGCATGGATGTGACATGGGCACAGGGATGGGCATGGACATGGGCACGGACACGGGGATGAGCATGGACATGACATGGGGATAAGCACGGACATGGGGATGGGCATGGACATGGACACAGGGACAGGCATGGACATGACATGGGGACAGACATGGGGGTGGTCAGGGACATGGACACGGGGACGGGCATGGACACAGGTCTGGACATGGGGATGGGCATGGACACGACATGGGCACAGGCATGGACACGACATGGACACAGAGATGGGTGTGGACAAGGACACAAGAGATGGGCATGGCCATGACATGGACATGCATGCAGGCAGACACGCATGGAGGACACAGCTGCTCCATGTGGACACACCCATGGACACACACACACATCCCCCGGCCCTGCACACGTGTGTGAGCGCTGCCCCCCTGCCCTGCACACGTGTGTGAGCGCTGCCCCCGCCCCAGGCGCTGATGCGGGAGCTGGAGCTGCGGGAGCGGCGGATCCAGGAGCTGCGGACCACGGGCGAGCGGCTGCTGCGAGAGGAGCACCCTGGGGCGCAGACTCTGGAGGTGGGTGTGGGGCTGGGGACAAATTGTGGGGCATGACGGGGGCTGGGGGGGGCTACGGGGGCTGGGGGTTCTGGGGGGTTGTGGGGAATCTGGAGGGGGCCTGGGGGTCTCAGTGACCTTGGGGGAAATGAAGGGGCTGGGAGAATCTGAGGGGCACCTTGGGGCTTTGGTGGGTTGGGGAGGGGGTTCAGGAGGGTCTGGGCATTGGGGGTCACTGGTGTGGGGTGCAGCGGGCACTGGGGGGTCACTGGTGTGGGGTCACTGGTGTGGGGTGCAGCGGGCACTGGGGGTCACTGGTCGCAGTGGGCACTGGGGGTCACTGGTGTGGGGTCGCTGGTGTGGGGTGCAGTGGGCACTGGGGGTCACTGGTGTGGGGTCGCTGGTGTGGGGTGCAGTGGGCACTGGGGGTCACTGGTGTGGGGTACAGTGGTGCAGTGTGGGGGTCACTGCCTGTAGCAGTGTGTGTGCAGGTGTGGGTGTGGGCCAGGTGTGTACAGGTTGGGTGCAGGCCAGGTGAGGGTGCAGGTGTGAGTGCAGGCCAGGTGAGGGTACAGATGTGAGTGCAGGCCAGGTGAGGGTACAGATGTGGGTGCAGGCCAGGTGAGGGTGCAGGTCTGGGTGCAGGCCAGGTGTGGGTGCAGGCTGGGCCAGGTGTGTACAGGTTGGGTGCAGGCCAGGTGAGGGTGCAGGTGTGAGTGCAGGCCAGGTGAGGGTACAGATGTGAGTGCAGGCCAGGTGAGGGTGCAGGTCTGGGTGCAGGCCAAGGGTTGGGGTTGGGCAGGTGTGGGTGGGGGGCAGGTGTGGGTGCAGGCCAGGTGAGGGTGCAGGTGTGAGTTCAGGCCAGGTGTGGGTGCAGGTGTGAGGCAGGCCAGGTGTGGGTGCAGGTGTGAGTGCAGGCCAGGTGTGGGTGCAGGCCAGGTGTGGGTGCAGGCCAGGTGTGGGTGCAGGCCAGGTGTGGGTGCAGGCACCCGTAGCGGTGCAGGTGCCCTCGGTGCCAGCCCCGGCGTCCCCCCCGCTCCCCGCAGGCGTTCCTGGCAGCGCTGCAGACCCAGTGGAGCTGGATGCTCCAGCTCTGCTGCTGCATGGAGCCCCACCTGAAGGAGAACACCAACTACTTCCAGGTACGGGGGGGGTGCCAGGGCGGGGCTGGGAGTGGGGGGGAGGGGGTGACCCCAGCGCTGACCCCTGGCCCCCCCCCAGTTCTTCGCCGAGGTGCGGGAGGCCGAGGAGCTGCTGCGGAAGACGGAGGAGACGATGCGGCGCAAGTTCAGCTGCGACCGCGGCACCACGGCCACGCGCCTTGAGGACCTGCTGCAGGACCTCGCGGTGAGGGCACCCCTGAGACCCCCAGGGAGACCCCCGGACCCCGGGGAGACCCCCACAGTGACCCCCAGGGTGACCCTCCCAAGATCTGCAGGGTGACCCTGCTGCATCACCCTGTAGCGAGGGCAGGTGGGAGCCCAGGTGGATCCCCCCAAGATCCTCATGGTGACACCTCCAGGGTGACCCCAGCCCCTGGCAGCTCTGAGGTGGCAGGCCCCATGGTGAGCCCCAAAATCAGAGTCCCACAGCAGCCCCTGGGGTGTCCCGCTGCAGAGTGCTGGGGTGCCCACCCCACTGCAGCCCCTGGGGTGACCCCCACACCCCATTGCTGCAACAGACCAGGGTGACCCCCCTGCCTCATATTCCTGACCCCTCCCCAAACTCCTGGCACCCGCCCAAAACCCCAAGAGCTCCCAAAACCTTTGGAACCTCCTGATATTTCTGAGCTCTCGCAACAAAAAAACAACTGGTACCTCCCTAAAATTCTGATGCTCCTCAACACCATGGGGCACTCCAAATCCTGAGGTGTCCCAAACCTGCCCCCACAGGAGCAGAAGGAGCAGCTGGCGGAGTTGGGGGCGCAGCTGGGGGGTCTGTCCCGCCGCGCCAGGACCATCGTGCAGCTGAAGCCACGCAGCCCCTCGACACCCCTGCAGGGCCGCCCCCCCATCCAGGCCGTCTGCGACTACAAGCAAATGGAGGTGCGGGGGGACGTGAGGGTTGGTTCCCCTGGGGTGGATGTGGGGAGACATGGTGGGTCCAGCACCCCACTCTGATGCTGCCCCAGCCCCGTGGGGGGGACACAGGAGGACGCCCCCCCCCGGTGTGACACCACCCTGGGGGACAAGGGGACACATGGGGGACCTCCCACCCTTCTCTGATGCTGCTCCAGCCCCATGAGGGGACACAAGGGGGGGACGCAAAGGGGCCCCCCCACCCAGACTGAGACCACACCAGGCCCATAGGGGAACATGGGGGGGACACTGGGGAATGAGGGGGAGGCACAGGTGGACACAAGGGCCCGCACCCCACCCTGACCCCGGCATTGGGGGTCACTGGTCTGGGGTCACTGGTGTGGGGTGCAGTGGGCACTGGGGGGTCACTGGTGTGGGGTGAAGTGGGCATTGGGGGTCACTGGTGTGGGGTCGCTGGTGTGGGGTGCAGTGGGCACTGGGGGTCACTGGTGTGGGGTCGCTGGTGGGGGGTGCAGTGGGCACTGGGGGTCACTGGTGTGGGGTACAGTGGTGCAGTGTGGGGGTCACTGCCTGTAGCAGTGTGTGTGCAGGTGTGGGTGTGGGCCAGGTGTGTACAGGTTGGGTGCAGGCCAGGTGAGGGTGCAGGTGTGAGTGCAGGCCAGGTGAGGGTACAGATGTGAGTGCAGGCCAGGTGAGGGTGCAGGTCTGGGTGCAGGCCAGGTGTGGGTGCAGGCCAGGTGTGGGTGCAGGCCAGGTGTGGGTGCAGGTGTGAGTGCAGGCCAGGTGAGGGTACAGATGTGAGTGCAGGCCAGGTGAGGGTGCAGGTCTGGGTGCAGGCCAGGTGTGGGTGCAGGCAGGTGAGGGTGCAGGCCAGGTGAGGGTGCAGGTGTGAGGCAGGCCAGGTGAGGGTGCAGGTGTGAGTGCAGGCCAGGTGTGGGTGCAGGCCAGGTGTGGGTGTGGGCACCCGTAGCGGTGCAGGTGCCCTCGGTGCCAGCCCCGGCGTCCCCCCCGCTCCCCGCAGGCGTTCCTGGCAGCGCTGCAGACCCAGTGGAGCTGGATGCTCCAGCTCTGCTGCTGCATCGAGACCCACCTGAAGGAGAACACCAACTACTTCCAGGTACGGGGGGGTGCCAGGGCGGGGCTGGGAGTGGGAGGGAGGGCGTGACCCCAGCGCTGACCCCTGGCCCCCCCCCAGTTCTTCGCCGAGGTGCGGGAGGCCGAGGAGCTGCTGCGGAAGACGGAGGAGACGATGCGGCGCAAGTTCAGCTGCGACCGCGGCACCACGGCCACGCGCCTTGAGGACCTGCTGCAGGACCTCGCGGTGAGGGCACCCCTGAGACCCCCAGGGAGACCCCCGGACCCCGGGGAGACCCCCACAGTGACCCCCAGGGTGACCCTCCCAAGATCTGCAGGGTGACCCTGCTGCATCACCCTGTAGCGAGGGCAGGTGGGAGCCCAGGTGGATCCCCCCAGGATCCTCATGGTGACACCTCCAGGGTGACCCCAGCCCCTGGCAGCTCTGAGGTGGCAGGCCCCATGGTGAGCCCCAAAATCAGAGTCCCACAGCAGCCCCTGGGGTGTCCCGCTGCAGAGTGCTGGGGTGCCCACCCCACTGCAGCCCCTGGGGTGACCCCCACACCCCATTGCTGCAACAGACCAGGGTGACCCCCCTGCCTCATATTCCTGACCCCTCCCCAAACTCCGGCACCCGCCCAAAACCCCAAGAGCTCCCAAAACCTTTGGAACCTCCTGATATTTCTGAGCTCTCACAAAAAAAAAACAACTGGTACCTCCCTAAAATTCTGATGCTCCTCAACACCATGGGGCACTCCAAATCCTGAGGTGTCCCAAACCTGCCCCCACAGGAGCAGAAGGAGCAGCTGGCGGAGTTGGGGGCGCAGCTGGGGGGTCTGTCCCGCCGCGCCAGGACCATCGTGCAGCTGAAGCCACGCAGCCCCTCGACACCCCTGCAGGGCCGCCCCCCCATCCAGGCCGTCTGCGACTACAAGCAAATGGAGGTGCGGGGGGACGTGAGGGTTGGTTCCCCTGGGGTGGATGTGGGGAGACATGGTGGGTCCAGCACCCCACTCTGATGCTGCCCCAGCCCCGTGGGGGGGACACAGGAGGACGCCCCCCCCCGGTGTGACACCACCCTGGGGGACAAGGGGACACATGGGGGACCTCCCACCCTTCTCTGATGCTGCTCCAGCCCCATGAGGGGACACAAGGGGGGGACGCAAAGGGGCCCCCCCACCCAGACTGAGACCACACCAGGCCCATAGGGGAACATGGGGGGGACACTGGGGAATGAGGGGGAGGCACAGGTGGACACAAGGGCCCGCACCCCACCCTGACCCCCTGCCCCGCAGGTGACGGTGCACAAGAACGACACCTGCGCCCTGGTGAACCACGCGCAGCCGCAGCAGTGGCGGGTGCTGAGCGCCGCTGGCGGCGAGGCCGTCGTCCCCTCGGTCTGCTTCCTCCTGCCACCCCCCAACAAGGAGGCTCTGGACGCCGTGCACAGGTGGGGACAGCGCCCCTGCACCCCACCCGGGCTCCCCTGTGTCCTCCCCACCTCTAACTCGACGTCCCCACAGGCTGGAGACCGCCCACCAGCAGCTGCTGGGGCTGTGGCAGCGGCTGCACCAGGACCTGCGCAGCCTCCGCGCCTGGCAGTACCTGACCCGGGACATCCAGCAGATCCACTCCTGGACGCACGTCACGGTGAGTTCCTGGGGGACCCGGAGTGGCGCAGGGGTCCCAGGGGTCGCAGCAGGGGCTGACACGGCTGTGACCCCCCCCCCTCCCCTCCCAGTTCCGCACGCTGCCGGCCGAGGAGGTGCGTCAGGTCCTGTCCAGCCTGGAGAGGCACTACCAGGAGTTCCTGAGGGACAGCCAGGACTCCCAGAGCTTCCAGCCCGACGACCGGCTGCAGGTGGAGCGCGACTACAACGCCTGCACTCACAAATACGAGCTGCTGCTGCGTAGCCAGGAGAAAGGTGGGTGTCCCCCTCTCCGTCCCCTCTGAAGGGTGGGGGTCCCCGGGGTTGTCCCCAGGTCCTTGGGGTGACCTGCAGGTCCTTGTGGTGTCCCTGGGGTATCGCCATGGTGATGAGCTGTCCCAGTCTTCCCCCTCCTCACATTGGCTCATGGGGTGTACCCAGGGTGCTGAGCCATCCCTGCATCCCCCCTTCCCATCATGGGTCCCCGTGTTGTCCCCACAGTCTGAGCCATCCCCGTGTCCCCTTTCTCTGCTGTGGGTCCCCAGGGTGTCCCCAGGGTGCTGATCCATCCCCGTGTCCCCTCTCCCTGCTCTGGGTCCCCGTGGTGCTGAGCCATCCCCATATCCCCTCTCCCTGCTGTGGGTCCCCAGGGTGCTGAGCCATCCCTGTGTCCCCTCCCCTTACTGTGGGTCCCCATGGTGCTGAGCCATCCCTGTGTCCCCTCTCCCTGCTGTGGGTCCCCAGGGTGTCCCAAGGGTGCTGATCCATCCCTGTGTCCCCTCTCCCTGCTGTGAGTCCCCAGGGTGTCCCCAGGGTGCTGAGCCATCCCTGTGTCCCTTCTCCTTACTGTGGGTCCCAAGGGTGCTGATCCATCCCCGTGTCCCCTCTCCCTGCTGTGAGTCCCCAGGGTGTCCCCAGGGTGCTGATCCATCCCCGTGTCCCCTCTCCCTGCTGTGAGTCCCCAGGGTGTCCCCAGGGTGCTGAGCCATCCCCGTGTCCCCTCTCCCTGCTGTGGGTCCCATGGGGCTGATCCATCCCCGTGTCCCCTCTCCCTGCTGTGGGTCCCCAGGGTGTCCCAAGGGTGCTGATCCATCCCCGTGTCCCCTCCCCTTACTGTGGGTCCCCATGGTGCTGAGCCATCCCTGTGTCCCCTCTCCCTGCTGTGGGTCCCCAGGGTGTCCCAAGGGTGCTGATCCATCCCTGTGTCCCCTCTCCCTGCTGTGAGTCCCCAGGGTGTCCCCAGGGTGCTGAGCCATCCCTGTGTCCCTTCTCCTTACTGTGGGTCCCAAGGGTGCTGATCCATCCCCGTGTCCCCTCTCCCTGCTGTGAGTCCCCAGGGTGTCCCCAGGGTGCTGAGCCATCCCCGTGTCCCCTCTCCCTGCTGTGAGTCCCCAGGGTATCCCCGTGGTGCCGAGCCGTCGCGGTGTCACCGCGGGTCCCCGCGGCGTCCCCGTGGTGTCCCAGGGCACTGAGCCGCCCCTCTGTCCCCGCAGGAGAGCAGGACGAGTCTCTGTGCAAGAGCTACATCTCGCAGCTGAAGGACATCCGGCTGCAGCTGGAGAGCTGCGAGAGCCGCACCGTGCACCGCCTGCGCCTGCCCCTCAAGGCCGACCCGCTGCGCGAGTGCGCCCAGCGCCAGGCTGAGCAGCAGGTGTGTGACACACGTGAGAGCCCCGGGGAGCTGGCCCAGTGGATCCCCCCCAGGATCCTCAGGGTGACACCTCCAGGGTGACACCTCCAGCCCCATGGCAAGCCCAGGCTGACCCCAGCCCTGTGACACGCGTGTGACACGTGTAGTGCGCACAGGCGGCCAGCTCAGCGCCAGGATGGGCCTGGGGGAATGGTTTGGGTTGGAAAAGCAGTCAAAGCCCATTGAGTCCACCAAGGGCACCCCTGATCATGTCCCCAAGTGATCCACACGGCTGTAAAATCTCCCCAGGGGTGGCACTCCATCCTAGGGCAGCTGTGCCAGGGCTGCACAGCCCTTTACAGGAGAAATTTCCCCAATATCCCACCTAAACCTCTGCTGTCCACCTGCACCGACGGGCTGCAGAGCCTTCCCCTGCTCTGCTCCTCCCGGGCTCCAAGAGAGGGGGAACATTCTGTCGGGGGCTGGCCTGCAGCCAGCAAGGACTGAGGGACTCCTTCCCTGCAGCAAACACACCTGGAGCTGGAGGGCATCCAGAAGAACCTGGCCAAAGTCAGCGAGAAGACGGAGCAGGTGCTGGCGCAGCCGGAGCAGGCGGGCTCGGCGCCTGTCCTGCGCTCCGAGCTGGAGGTCACCCTGCGGAAGATGGAGCAGGTGTACAGCCTCTCCAGCATCTACCTGGAGAAGTGAGTGAGCCCTGGCACCCTCACCCCTGGGCTGGAAAGGAGCCTGGGCAGCTGGGAGGCTGTGGGGAGTCTGGGGAGAGCCAGCATGCCTTTCCCTTTCTTTTCCTTCCCTCTTCTCTTCTTCTTTTTGTTTCTCTTTCCCTTTTTTTTTCCTTTTCCCTTTTCCTTTTTTCCCTTTTCCCCCCCCTTTTTTTTACTTTTTCCTTTTTCCCTTTTTCCCTTTTATTCCTTTCCCTTTTATTCCTTTCCCATTTTTTCTTTTCCCCCTTTTTCCTTTTCCCCTCTTTTCCTTTTTCCCATTTTTCTTTTTTTCCTTTTCCCCTTTTTTCCTTCTCCCTTTTATTCCCTTTTTTCCTCTTTCCCTTTTTACTTTTTTTCCTTTTCCCCTTTTTTCCTTTTCCCCTTTTTTCCCCTTCCCCTTTTCTCCTTTTTTTCCTTTCCCCCTTTTTTTCCCCTTTTTTTTCTTTTCCCCTTTTTTCCTTCTCTCTTTTTTCCCTTTTTTCCTTTTTCCCTTTTTCCTTTTTTCCTTTTCCCCTTTTTTCCTTTTCCCCCTTTTTCCCTTTCCCCTTTTCTCCTTTTTTCCCTTTCCCCCTTTTTTCCCCTTTTATTCCTTTTCCCCTTTTTTCCTTTTCCCCTTTTTTTATTTTTCCTTTTTTTCCCTTTCCTTTTTCCCTTTTTCCCCCCCTTTTCCTTTTTCTCTTTTCCCTTTTCCCCCTTTTCCCCTTTTTTGCCCTTTTTTCCCTTTCCCCTTTTTTCCTTTTCCCCTTTTTCCCCCTTCTTTTCCCTTCCCCGTTTTTCCCCCTTTTATTCCTTTTCCCCATTTTTCCTTTTCCCCATTTTTCCTTTTCCCCTTTTCCCCCCTTCTTTTCCCTTTTATTCCTTTTCCCTTTTTTTCCTTTCCCCCTATTTTCCTTTCCCCTTTTTTTCCTTTTCCCCCATTTTTTCCTTTTCCCCCTTTTTTCCCTTTCCCTTCCCTCTTGGTCCTGCCGTGCTGCTCTTGCTGAGCTGCCCGCTCCCATCCCGCTCCTGCTCCCACCCCGCTCCCGGCTGATCCCGTCCCTGTGCCGCAGGCTGAAGACCATCGGGCTGGTGATCCGGAGCACGCAGGGCGCCGAGGAGCTGCTCCGCAAGTACGAGGAGCAGCTGAAGGACGTGCAGGCGGTGCCCGCTGACCTGGCTGAGCTGGAGGCCAGCAAGGCTGAGCTTAAGGTACCAGGGGCTCTGGGGTGCCAAGGGGGGGGCGGCTGGGGACACCGTGGCCGGCTCTGACCGGTGCCCATCTGCCACAGCGGCTGCGGGCACAGGCCGAGAGCCACCAGCCCTTCTTCAGCACGCTGGAGACCGACCTCGGCAAGGCCAAGGACGTCAACGAGCGGATGGTCCGCGGCCACAGCGAGCGGGACGTGGACCTGGAGCGGTACCGGGAGCGGGTGCAGCAGCTGCTGGAGCGCTGGCAGGCCGTGCTGGGCCAGGCTGACCTGCGCCAGCGCGAGCTGGACCAGCTGGGCCGCCAGCTGGGCTACTACCGGCAGAGCTGCGACGCGCTGCGCCAGTGGATCCGCGATGCGCGGCAGCGCCAGGAGGCCATCCAGGCCGTGCCCATCACCGACAGCCAGGCCGTGCGCGAGCAGCTGCTGCAGGAGAAGGTAGGGCTGGCCGTGGGGCAAGGGGGGGCTCCTGGGCGTCCCCAGCAGGGTGAGGGGTGTGCCAGGCTATCCCCAGTGGGGCAAGGGGGAGCTCCAGGGCATCCCCAGCAGGGTGAGGGGTGTGCCTGGCCATCCCCAGTGGGGCAAGGGGTGATCCTGGGCATTCTCATCAGGGTGAGGGGTGCACCCAGCCATCCCCAATGGGGCAAGGGGTGCTCCTGGGCATCCCCAGCAGGGTGAGGGGTGTGCCTGGCCATCCCCAGTGGGGCAAGGGGTGATCCTGGACATCCCCAGCAAGGTGAGGGGTGCACCCAGCCATCCCCAATGGGGCAAGGGGTGCTCCTGGGCATCCCCAGCAGGGTGAGGGGTGTGCCAGGCTATCCTCAATGGGGCAAGGGGTGCTCCTGGACATCCCCAGCAAGGTGAGGGGTGCACCCAGCCATCCCCAATGGGGCAAGGGGTGCTCCTGGGCATCCCCAGCAGGGTGAGGGGTGTGCCAGGCTATCCTCAATGGGGCAAGGGGTGCTCCTGGGCATTCCACAGCAGGGTGAGGGGTGTCCCAGGCTATCCTCAATGGGGCAAGGGGTGCTCCTGGGCATCCCCAGCAGGGGGAGGGGTGGGCCAGGCTATCCTCAATGGGGCAAGGGGTGCTCCTGGGCATTCCACAGCAGGGTGAGGGGTGTGCCAGGCCATCCCCAATGAGGCAAGGACACAGCAGGACGAGGGGTGATCTCAGCTATCCCTGGCTGTGGCGTGGCAAGGGATTAACCTGGGCATCCCCAGCAGGGTGAGGGGTGTGCCAGGCTATCCCCAGTGGGGCAAGGACACAGCAGGACGAGGGGTAATCTCAGCTATCCCTGGCTGTGGCGTGGCAAGGGATTCACCTGGCCATCCCCAGCAGAGTTCAGATCTGCCCATCTCTGTCTGTGGCAGAGTGAGGGGAGTGCCCAGCTATCTCCAGCCATGGCATGTTGAGTTTTGCTCTTGGGTGGCTGCAGCAGGAGGGGGACCATTCCTGGCCATGGCACATGGTGGGTAGGAGCTCTCAGCCATCCCCAGTGGGATGGGGGGTGCTCCTGACCATTTTTGGCTGCAGCAGGGTGAGGGGTGCTCCCGGCCATTCCCAGCCATGGCAGGGCAAGTGTTGCTCATGGCCATCCCTGGCCATGGTGGGGTGAAGTGTGATCTTGGATGGCCGTGGGGTACCTGGGCTCACCACCACGTCTCCCCAGAAACTGCTGGAGGAGTGTGAGCAGCACGGTGTGATCTTGGGTGGCCGTGGGATACCTGGGCTCACCGCCACATGTCTCCCCAGAAACTGCTGGAGGAGTGTGAGCAGCACAAGGAGAAGGTGGAGGAGTGCCAGCGCTATGCCAAGCAGTACATCGATGCCATCAAGGTGGGTCCACTGCCTGGAGGGCTGGGGAGGCAGCACGGTGTCCTGCAGGGGGTGGGCTCGCAGCACCTTGGCTGGGGGCTCGTCCCACATAGCAGAGCTTTGATCACTCTCTCCTCATCAGGACTACGAGCTGCAGCTGGTGAGCTTCAAGGCACAGGTGGAGCCGGTGGCATCGCCAGCCAAGAAGCCCAAAGTGCAGTCGGCATCTGACAGCATCATCCAGGAGGTGAGGGGGGGCTCTCTCTGCCACTGGGATGTCCTGCAGCTCCTGGGGCCTGGCTGCTCACTGAAGGGGTGGATTTGGGGCTGTGGCACGTGGTCGTGCACCCCCATGATTGCTTGGGTGCCGGCGGGCCGCGGGCAAGCTCCCTTCTCTCGTGCTGACCCACTGTCTCCACAGTACGTGGACCTGCGGACGCAGTACAGTGAGCTGACCACGCTCACCACCCAGTACATCAAGTTCATCACCGAGACACTGCGGCGGCTGGAGGACGAGGAGGTAGGGAGCGGTGCAGGGCGGCACGGCCAGCTGTGTAACCAAAAGGAACGCCGTTCACGGGGTCTCTGGCCCCATCACTAACACCAGCCCACGGCCATGACTCCAGCCCCATCACTGATGGTAGCTCACATCCATGACTCTGGCCTCCCCACTAATGCCAGCCTATGGCCGTGACTCCAGCCCCATCACTAACAGCGGCCCATGGCTGTGACTCCAGCCCTGGCCCCATCACTAACAGCGGCCCATGGCTGTGGCTGCAGACCCATGACTAATACTGGCCCATGGCCATGACTCTGGCCCTATCACTAATACTGGCCCACGGCCTCTAGCTCCTGCTCCGTGCTGGGCTCCTGGGAGCAAGGCTGCTGGCTCTGCGTAGAGTGGGTCTCCGAGCCACGCCGGCTCTGGGCACTGGGGGCTCTGGTGTGACTGGTGGTAGGAGGCACTTCCCAGATACACGTAGTGCAGTCAGCACCTGCCTGCGCATGCTGCTGTGCTGGGCGCTGGCCCGCGGGGTCTGGCGCGGGGTAACCTCTCTAACTCTTGGTTTCTGCCCTTGGAGCCGCTTTGCCAGTGCTTTTTCTTGGGGAATATTTGTGTTGGTGGGGATCTAATGGAGGGTAAAAAACCAGGATGACTCTGGCAGCCGTGCACCAGGTACTCACTCTGCGCATGCCTTCTCCCCGCGGCACCCTCCGCCTCCCCCACGGCTCACCCTCTCCTCCTCGCCCTGCTCTACGTCTGTTCTGCTCCGGGTCCAGGGGTCCGGTGTGGGGTCTGGCTCTCCTGCATGCGCTGCCTGCGCCCAGGCCCTGCGGAGCGTGTGGCTGCCTCGCTCACAGTGCATGTGGTGCGCGTGCTGCGGCACGGCCCCAAGCCCGGTGCCAGCTGCGTTGGCCCTTTGGCAGACCCTGCTCCCAGTTGCCTGGAGAGGGCTGGGAGGGGTTTGAACCAGCTGAACTGCTCTCTCCTGTTGAGACTTTCCCGGCAGGGAAGGCTCTGCTGGCACCGCCCTCGCACGGCTCCCCTCTCTTCTGCTCCCAGGCCGTCTCTCTCCTTTCCCCACGGCAGGGGCTGTCTGTGCCAGCCCCCTCGCAGGGCGAGCCAGGGTGGTGACGTGCACGTTGCTCGCATCGTCTTCATCGCTTGGGCTCCGCTCGCTCTCTGTCCCTTCTCTCTGGAACGTGGCTTCCTGCGCTGCTGTCTGGCTCCTGTTGCCTGTCTGCCTGTGCTGTTGTGTGTCCCCTGTCGCGCCACACATCTTCTGGAAGCTGGCGTCACCGGCTCATGCGGTGGCCCAGGGGCCGAAGCCATTCCACGTGCATCTGCCACCCCTCGGCTGTCTCGGCAGTGTGTGGCTGGGCCAGCATCGATTCCACGGCGCGATCGCATCCCTTGTGATTTGTCTCTCTCTCCCCTCTCTGTCCCCTGCACCCTCTTTCCCCTCCAGAAAGCCGCCGAGAAGCTGAAAGAGGAGGAGAGGAAGCGGCTGGCGGAGGTGGAGGCGCAGCTGGAGAAGCAGCGGCAGCTGGCCGAGGCCCACGCCAAAGCCAAGGCACAGGCGGAGGCGGAGGCGCGGGAGCTGCAGCTCCGCATGCAGGAGGAGGTCACCCGGCGGGAGGTGGTGGCCGTGGATGCCGAGCAGCAGAAGCAGAACATCCAGCAGGAGCTGATGCAGCTGCGGCAGAACTCGGACCACCAGATCAAGTCCAAGGTGAAGATGATCGAGGAGGCTGAATACAACCGCAAGAAAGTGGAGGAGGAGATCCGCCTCATCCGCCTGCAGCTGGAGAGCACCGAGAAGCAGCGGGAGAGCGCAGAGACAGAGCTGCAGGAGCTGCGGGCACGTGCCGAAGATGCTGAGCGGCAGAAGCGGCAGGCACAGGAGGAGGCCGAGCGCCTGCGCCGGCAGGTGAAGGAGGAGAGCCAGAAGAAGCGGGAGGCGGAGGAGGAGCTGAAGCGCAAGGTGCAGGCTGAGCGCGAAGCGGCGCGGGAGAAGCAGAAGGCAGTGGCAGACCTGGAGCAGCTGCGGCTGCAGGCGGAGGAGGCTGAGCGGCGCATGCGGCAGGCAGAGGCTGAGAAGGACCGGCAGATCCAGGTGGCCCAGGAGGTGGCCCAGCGCAGCGCTGAGGCCGAGCTGCAGAGCAAGAGGCTCTCTTTCGCCGAGAAGACAGCGCAGCTGGAGCTGTCACTGCAGCAGGAGCACGATGTGGTGGCCCAGCTGCAGGAGGAGGCTGAACGGCTGAAGAGGCAGCAGCTGGAGGCCGAGCGCTCACGGGAGGAGGCTGAGAAGGAGCTGGAGCGCTGGCGGCAAAAGGCCAACGAGGCGCTGCGCCTGCGGCTGCAGGCCGAAGAGGTGGCGCACAAGAAGTCACTGGCACAGGAGGAGGCCGAGAAGCAGAAGGAGGATGCAGAGCGCGAGGCCCGCAAGCGCGCCAAGGCAGAGGAGGTGGCCGTGCGGCAGAAGGAGCTGGCGGAGGAAGAGCTGGAAAAGCAGCGGGTGCTGGCAGAGGGCACAGCCCAGCAGAAGCTGGCGGCGGAGCAGGAGCTGATCCGGCTGAAGGCGGAGATGGAGAATGGGGAGCAGCAGCGCCTGCTCCTGGAGGAAGAGCTCTCACGGTTGAAGGGCGAGGTAAACGAGGCCATCCAGAGGAGGAAAGAGCTGGAGGAGGAGCTGGCCAAGCTGCGGGCAGAGATGGAGGTCCTGCTGGAGAGCAAGGCCAAGACAGAGGAGGAGTCGCGCTCCAGCAGCGAGAAGTCCAAGCAGCGGCTGGAGGCAGAGGCCAACAAGCTGCGGGAGCTGGCCGAGGAGGCCGCCCGCCTGCGCGCCCTCTCCGAGGAAGCCAAGCGGCAGCGGCAGCTGGCAGAGGACGAGGCCAGCCGGCAACGGGCCGAGGCCGAGCGCATCCTGAAGGAGAAGCTGGCGGCCATCAACGAGGCCTCGCGGCTGAAGGCGGAAGCAGAGATCGCGCTGAAGGAGAAGGAGGCGGAGAACGAGCGGCTGCGGCGGCTGGCGGAGGACGAGGCCTACCAGCGCAAGCTGCTGGAGGAGCAGGCGGCCCAACACAAGCAGGACATTGAGGAGAAGATTGCCCTGCTGAAGCGCTCCTCAGAGAGCGAACTGGAGAGGCAGAAGGGGCTCGTGGAGGATACGCTGCGGCAGCGGCGGCAGGTTGAGGAGGAGATCCGCGCCCTCAAGGCCAGCTTCGAGAGGGCCTCAGCTGGCAAGAGCGAGCTGGAGCGGGAGCTGAACCGCATCCGTGGGGAGGCAGAGGAGGTGCAGCGCAGCCGGGAGCAGGCGGAGCGGGAGGCTGAGCGACAGCGGGCACTGGCGCTGGAGGAGGAGGGCCGCCGGCGTGAGGCCGAAGAGAAGGTGCAGGCCATCCTGGCGGCCGAGGAGGAGGCAGGGCGGCAGCGGCGTCTGGCCCTGGAGGAGGTGGAGCGGCTGCGGGCCATGGTGGAGGAGGCACGGCGGCAGAAGGAACTAGCGGAAAAGGAGTCAGAGCGGCAGATCCAGCTGGCACGGGAGGCGGCGCAGAAGCGGATTGCAGCAGAGGAGAAGGCACACCTGGCTGCTGTGCAGCAGAAGGAGCAGGAGCTGCTGCAGACACGCCAGCAGGAGCAGAGCCTTCTGGACCGGCTGCGTGAGGAGGCTGAGCGGGCCCGGCGGGCGGCTGAGGAGGCCGAGTTTGCCCGTGGCAAGGCCGAGCAGGACGCCAGCTTGTCCCGGCAGCGCGTGGAGGAGGCTGAGCGGCTGAAGCAGCGGGCAGAGGAGGAGGCGCAGGCCAAGGCACAGGCGCAGGCAGATGCAGAGAAGCTGCGGAAGGAGGCCGAGCTGGAGGCAGCAAAACGGGCGCAGGCAGAGCAGGCGGCCCTGCGGCAGAAGCAGCTGGCCGATGCCGAGATGGAGAAGCACAAGAAGTTTGCCGAGCAGACACTGCGGCAGAAGGCGCAGGTGGAGCAGGA
The DNA here is from genome assembly GCF_017590055.1 of Onychostruthus taczanowskii. Classification (NCBI taxonomy): domain Eukaryota; kingdom Metazoa; phylum Chordata; class Aves; order Passeriformes; family Passeridae; genus Onychostruthus; species Onychostruthus taczanowskii. The sequence continues at coordinate 81,495 of NW_024499685.1, forward strand.
GCTGACCAAGGTGAAGTTGCAGCTGGATGAGACAGACCACCAGAAGGGCATCCTGGATGAGGAGCTGCAGCGGCTGAAGGAGGAGGTGACAGACGCCGTCCGGCAGAAGGCCCAAGTGGAGGAGGAACTCTTCAAGGTCCGGGTGCAGATGGAGGAGCTGGCCAAGCTGAAGAGCCGCATCGAGGAGGAGAACAAGGCACTGATCCTCAAGGACAAGGACAACACGCAGAAGTTCTTGGCGGAGGAGGCAGAGAAGATGAAGCAGGTGGCGGAGGAGGTGGCCCGCCTGAGCGTGGAGGCGCAGGAGGCCGCCCGCATGCGGCAGCTGGCTGAGGACGACCTGGCGCAGCAGCGGGCGCTGGCAGAGAAGATGTTGAAGGAGAAGATGCAGGCGGTGCAGGAGGCCACGCGGCTGCGGGCAGAGGCTGAGATGCTGCAGAAGCAGAAGGATCTGGCGCAGGAACATGCCAAGAAGCTGCAGGAGGACAAGGAGCAGATGCAGCAGCGCCTGGCTGAGGAGACCGAGGGCTTCCAGAAGACGCTGGAGGCTGAGCGCCGGCGGCAGCTGGACATCACAGCTGAGGCTGAGCGCCTCAAGCTGCAGGTGGCAGAGATGAGCATGGCCCAGGCCAAGGCTGAGGAGGAAGCCAAGCGGTTCAAAAAGCAGGCGGAGGAGATCAGTGAGAGGCTGCATGAGACTGAGCTGGCCACACAGGAGAAGATGACGATGGTGCACACCCTGGAGATCCAGCGGCACCAGAGCGATGAGGATGCAGAAAAGCTGCGGAAGGCCATCGCTGACCTGGAGAAGGAGAAGGAGAAGCTGAAACAGGAGGCAGCGCTGCTGCAGCAGAAGGCAGAGGAGGTACTGGGCTGTGGGTCCCCTTTAGTGGTGGTGGTACACAGGGAGGCTATCCCTCTTCCCAGCCAGCCCACACCATCTCTGGGCCGGTCCTCGGGACCATCACTGGGGATGGTGGGGCTGGACTCCCTGTGCAGGTCAGGGATGTGCGTAGAGGTGGAGGTGGTGGAGCAAACCCCTCAGGCAGCGTCGGAGCAGGACCCCAAACCCCTGGAGCCATGGAGGTGGGATCCCCACCGCCTGGGCTGGCTCTTCCACCCCGTGGCATGTCCTGCCGTGTTCCTCTCTGTGCCCGGCTCCCAGCCTGAGTGCTGGGGGTTCCCTTGTGTCCTTCCCCTGCTCATCCTGCCCCATGTTGTGTGTGGCTCCCTAACCCTGCCTCTGCTCCTTAGCTCTTAACTGATGCAGAGAGTGTGTGGGTGACTGTGCCTCCGTGCCACCCCTGCCGCCCGTCCCCCTGCCTCAGCCCACCCTCAGTCCCCCACTGCCCTCCTGGGTGTCTGACTGCACTGTTCTCTCTCCCACCCTAGATGCAGGTGGCCCAGCAGGCTCAGCTCCGTCAGGAGACGCAGCTCCTGCAGCAGAGCTTCCTGACGGAGAAAGATGCCCTGCTGCAGAAGGAGAAGTTCATTGAGGAGGAGAAATCGAAGCTGGAGAAGCTCTTTAAGGATGAAGTGAACAAAGCCCAGAACCTGAAGGCAGAGCAGGAGCGGCAGCAGCGGGAGATGGAGCAGGAGAAGCAGCAGTTGAAAGCTATGTTAGAGGAAGCCAAGAAGCATCAGAAGGAAGCTGAGGAAAATGTCCGGCACAAGCAGGAGGAGTTACAGCAGCTGGAGAAGCAGCGACAGCAGCAGGAGAAACTTCTGGAAGAAGAGAACAAGAAGCTGAGGGAGAGGCTCGAGCAGATGCAGGAGGAGTACAAGGCTGCCCTGTCCCAGAGACGGGAGATCATGATCCAGACAGATGACCTGCCTGGGGAGGTGGTTACGACAACGCAGCTGCTGGACATCAAGGCTGTGCCCAATGGCCGGGATGCAATGGACGGCTTAGCCCAGAATGGGGAGCCGGAGTTCGCCTTTGAGGGCATCCGGCAGAAGGTGTCAGCAGAGAAGCTGGCTGATGCAGGCATTCTGAGCAGGGAGAACTTAGACAAGTTGGCAAAGGGTGTTGTGAGTGTGGGCGAGCTCTCTCAGAGGGAGGATGTCAAGAAGTACCTGCAGGGCAAGAGCAGCATTGCCGGTTTGCTGATCAAACCCTCCAACCAGAAGATGAGCATCTACGAAGCCATGAAGAAGAAGCTGCTCAGCCCAGGCACAGCGCTGGTGCTCCTGGAGGCACAGGCTGCTTCTGGCTTCATCATTGACCCTGTGCGGAATGCAAGGCTCTCGGTGAACGAGGCGGTGCGAGAGGGAGTGATCGGGCCAGAGCTGCACAACAAGATGCTGTCGGCCGAGCGGGCTGTCACCGGCTATAAGGATCCATACACAGGTGACAAGATCTCCCTGTTCCAGGCCATGCAGAAGGATCTCATCGTCAGGGACCACGGCATCCGCCTGCTCGAGGCCCAGATCGCCACCGGCGGCATCATCGACCCTGTCAACAGCCACCGCCTGCCCGTGGAAGCTGCCTACAAGCGTGGCTACTTTGATGAGGAGATGAATCAGGTCCTGTCTGACCCCAGTGATGACACCAAGGGTTTCTTCGATCCCAACACTCAGGAGAACCTCACCTACCTGCAGCTCATGGAGCGGTGCGTGACTGACCCGGACACAGGGCTGTGCCTCCTGCCACTCACTGACCAAGCAGCCAAAGCCAGAGAGCTGGTCTACACCGACAAGGAAGCCAAGGATGTCTTCAAGAAGGCCACAGTGACAGCACCTTTTGGCAAGTTCCAAGGGAAGACGATGACCATCTGGGAGCTCATCAACTCTGAATACTTCACTGAGGACCAAAGGCGGGACCTGATCCAGCAGTACAGGACTGGCAAGATCACAGTGGAGAAGATCATCAAGATCGTCATCACGGTTGTGGAGGAAAGTGAGAAGAAGAGCCAGATGTGCTTTGAGGGCCTGCGGGGCCCCGTGCCCGCTGCCGAGCTGCTTGAGAGCAAGATCATCAACAAGGACCTCTACAACCAGCTGCACCAGGGCAAGAAGTCCATAAAGGATGTGGCAGAGATGGAGTCCGTACGGCAGTACCTGAAGGGCACGGATGCCATTGCTGGTGTCCTGGTGGAGTCTACAGGCCAGAAGCTCACCTTCTACGAGGCCCTGAAGAGAAACCTGCTGAAGCCAGAGGTTGCCCTGTCCCTGCTGGAGGCACAAGCTGCCACTGGCTACATCATTGACCCCGTGGCTAACAAGCTCTTCTCCGTGGATGAGGCAGTGAAGGCCGAGGTGGTGGGGCCAGAGTTCCACGAGAAGCTGCTGTCAGCAGAGAAGGCGGTGACTGGCTACAAGGATCCCTACACAGGTCAGACGGTTTCCCTCTACCAAGCACTCCAGAAGGGCCTCATCCCCAGCGACACTGGGCTCCGGCTGCTGGACGTCCAGCTTGCCACTGGTGGCATCATCGACCCCGTCAACAGCCACCGGCTCCCGCTTGAGGTTGCCTACAAGCGCGGCTACTTCGACCCAGAGATAAACAAGGCTCTGACTGAGTTCCAAGATGAAGCCAAGGCTTTCTACTGTCCCAACACCCAGGAACACCTCACCTATGTGCAGCTGCAGAAGAGTTGCCACCGCGACAAGCAGACTGGCCTGCGCCTGCTGCCCCTGTCTGACAAGGCAATCCAGTCACAGCAGGAGGAGATCTACACCGACAGCCAGGCCAAGGAGTGCTTTGACAAAGCAACCATAGAGGTCCCAGTGGGCAGCATGAAGGGCCAGACAATGACCATCTGGGAGCTGATCCACTCTGAATACTTCACAGAGGAGCACAGGCGGGAGCTGCTCCGACAGTACAAGACCGGCAAAGTGACCATCGAGAAGATCATCAAGATTGTGATCACCATCATCGAGGAGGCAGAAACCAAAAAGCAGGAGAAACTGACATTCAGTGGTCTGCGGGCACCAGTGCCAGCCAGCGAGCTGCTGGAGTCCTGCATCATCAGCAAAACCCAGTACGAGCAGCTGAAGGAAGGCAAGAAATCAGTGAAGGACCTCTCTGAGACAGATGCAGTCAGGAGATTCCTGCATGGCAGCGACTGCATTGCCGGTGTCTATGTAGAGGCCACCAAGGAGAAGCTGAACATCTATGAGGCCATGAAGAGGAACCTGCTGAGACCCAGCACAGCCGTGGTCCTCCTGGAGGCCCAGGCAGCCACTGGGTTCTTGATTGACCCTGTGAAGAACCGTAAACTGTACGTCAACGAGGCGGTGAAGGCTGGCATTGTCGGGCCTGAGCTGCACGAGAAGCTGCTGTCGGCTGAGAAGGCTGTCACTGGGTACAAGGATCCCTACTCGGGTGATACCATCTCCCTGTTCCAGGCCATGAAGAAAGGGCTTATTGTCAAGGAGCACGGCATCCGTCTGCTCGAGGCCCAGATCGCCACCGGTGGCATCATTGACCCCGTGCACAGCCACCGCCTGCCCGTGGAGGTGGCCTACAAGCGTGGCTACTTCGACGAGGAGATGAACCGGACCCTCTCCGACCCCACTGATGACACCAAGGGCTTCTTTGACCCCAACACTCAGGAGAACCTCACCTATGTGCAGCTGAAGGAGAGGTGCATCGAGGATCCCGAGACAGGCCTATACCTGCTGCCGCTGCGGGAGCCTGAGAAGCAAAAAGTGGTGGAAACCACTCACATGTACACAGAAGAAGAGACACGGAAGGTGTTTGAGGAGACACAGGTGGACATCCCTGTGGGCAGCCGGGCAGGCTCCTCCATGTCACTGTGGGATGTCATGCACTCAGACCTGCTGCCTGAGGAGCAGCGTAAACACCTCATGGAGGAGTTCCAGTCGGGCCGCGTGTCCAAGGAGCGCATGATCATCATTATCATCGAGATCATCGAGAAGACTGAGATCATCCGGCAGCAGAATCTAACATCCTATGACTATGTCCGGCGCCGCATCACAGCCGAGGACCTCTACGAGGCCAAGATCATCACACAGGACATCTACAACCTGCTGAAACAGGGCTCCAAAACCTTCCGGGAGCTCCTGGATGTGGAGACTGTCTGGAAGTACCTTTATGGGTCAGGCTGTGTGGCTGGCATCTACATCCCCTCCTCCAAGCAGACACTCAGTGTCTACCAGGCGCTGAAGAAGGGCCTGATCAATTCCGAAGTGGCCCGCTCCCTCCTGGAGGCCCAGGCAGCCACCGGCTTCATGATCGACCCCACGAAGAATGAAATGCTGACTGTTGATGAGGCAGTCAGGAAGGGCGTGGTGGGGCCAGAGATCCACGACCGGCTCCTGTCTGCAGAGAGAGCTGTGACCGGCTACAGGGACCCCTACAGTGAACAGAAGATTTCCCTCTTCCAGGCCATGAAGAAGGATCTCATTCCCAGCGAAGAGGCCCTCAAGCTCCTAGACGCCCAGATCGCCACCGGCGGCATAATTGACCCTCACCTGGGCTTCCACCTGCCCCTGGAGGTGGCCCTCCAGCGGGGCTTCATCAACAAGGAAACGTATGACATGCTGTCGGAGCCCAGCGAGGTGCGCAGCTACGTGGACCCCTCCACAGATGAGAAGCTCAGCTACACGCAGCTGCTGAGGCGGTGTCGGAAGGACGAGAACTCCAGGCTCCTCCTGCTCCCGCTCTGCGACACACGGAAGCTCACCTTCCGGGGCCTGCGGAAGCAGATCACTGTGGAGGAGCTGGTCCTCTCACAGGTGATGGACGAAGCCACAGCCCAGCGCCTCCAGGAGGGTCTCACCTCTGTCGAGGAGGTCTCTAAGAACCTGAAGAAGTTCCTGGAGGGCACCAGCTGCATCGCTGGCGTCTTTGTGGACTCCACAAAGGAGCGTCTGTCCATCTACCAGGCCATGAAGAAGGGGATCATCCGGCCTGGCACTGCCTTCGAGCTCTTGGAGGCACAGGCAGCCACGGGCTACGTGATTGATCCCATCAAGGGGCTGAAACTGACAGTGGAGGAAGCTGTGCGCATGGGCATTGTGGGCCCCGAGTTCAAGGACAAGCTGCTCTCTGCCGAGCGGGCCGTCACCGGCTACCGGGACCCCTACACCGGAAAGCTCATCTCCCTCTTCCAGGCGATGAAGAAGGGTCTGATCCTGAAGGACCACGGCATCCGCTTGCTGGAGGCACAGATCGCCACGGGAGGCATCATTGACCCTGAGGAGAGCCACCGCCTGCCTGTGGAGGTGGCCTACAAGAGGGGCCTCTTTGACGAGGAGATGAACGAGATCCTGCTGGACCCTAGTGACGACACCAAGGGCTTCTTCGACCCCAACACAGAGGAGAACCTCACCTACCTGCAGCTCATGGAGCGGTGCATCACAGACCCAGAGACCGGCCTCTGCCTCCTGCCTCTGAAGGAGAAAAAGCGGGAGAGGAAGACCTCCTCCAAGTCCTCCGTCCGCAAGCGCCGCGTGGTGATCGTTGACCCGGAGACCGGCAAGGAGATGTCCGTCTACGAAGCCTATCGCAAGGGCCTCATTGACCACCAGACTTACCTGGAGCTGTCAGAGCAGGAGTGCGAGTGGGAGGAGATCACCACCTCCTCCTCCGATGGCGTGGTGAAGTCAATGATCATCGACAGGCGCTCGGGGCGCCAGTATGACATCGATGATGCCATTGGCAAGGGTCTGATTGACCAGTCAGCCCTGGACCAGTACCGCTCAGGCACCCTCTCCATCACTGAGTTTGCTGACATGCTCTCTGGCAACATGGGTGGCTTCCGGTCGCGGTCATCCTCAGTTGGATCCTCCTCCTCCTACACTGTCAGCCCAGCCCTGTCACGGACTCAGATCTCCATGTGGACTGACCCAACCGAAGAGACTGGGCCAGTGGCAGGCATCCTGGACACGGACACCCTGGAAAAGGTGTCCATCACGGAGGCGATGCGCCGCAACCTGGTGGACAACATCACAGGGCAGCGGCTGCTGGAAGCCCAGGCCTGCACCGGAGGCATCATCGACCCCAACACTGGTGACAAATGCACCGTCGCTGATGCGGTCACCAAGGGCCTGGTTGACAAGATCATGGTGGACCGCATCAACCTGGCACAGAAGGCCTTCTACGGCTTTGAGGACCCGCGGACCAAGACAAAGATGTCGGCGGCGCAGGCCCTGAAGAAGGGCTGGCTGTACTATGAGGCCGGGCAGCGGTTCCTGGAGGTGCAGTACTTGACAGGGGGCCTGATCGAGCCTGATGCCCCAGGCCGTGTCTCCCTGGATGAGGCGCTGCAGAAGGGCACCATCGACGCACGGACTGCCCAGAAGCTGCGGGATGTCAACACCTATTCCAAGTACCTCACCTGCCCCAAGACCAAGCTCAAGATCTCCTACAAGGATGCCATGGACCGGAGCATGATCGAGGATGGGACCGGCCTGCGGCTGCTGGAGGCCTCCTCCCAGTCCAGCAAGGGCTACTACAGTCCCTACAACATCAGCAGCGCCGGCTCCACCTCCGGATCGCGCTCGGGCTCTCGCACCGGCTCCCGCTCAGGCTCCCGGCGCGGCAGTTTCGACGCCACTGGCTCCGGCTTCTCCATGACCTTCTCTTCCTCCTCCTACTCCTCCTCGAGTTTTGGGCGCAGATACACGGGGAGTACCCAGGGCACCATGGAGGAGGCTGCCCTTGCCCTCGCCCTGGCCACATCCAGAAGCTGCGGGTGGGAGGCGAGCAGGGAGTGCCCCGGGGTGTCTGGGCCCCTGCTCCACGTGGCCTAAGACGTGCCAGCCCCCCGAGGCACCGCCTCACCCGCTCCGCATGTGGCAACGCTGCTGGCTAATCACTAGTATTTTTTTTAATTTTGAACCTCCACTTTTCTCCCAAAGCAGTGCCTCAAGTTTAACCAAAAAGACAAGACTAATAAATTAATATATGCGAATGTGCTGACAGTGTTTGTATATTAAGAGACAAGAGAGAATATACACTACCCTCCCCACCCTGTGCCCCAGGAGCCGGACACCGTTCCTGCTCCTGGCTGTGCCAATCCCGCCGCTGCTCGCACACGGCGCGGTCGAGCCAGACACCAAGAAAACAGTTCCCCGTTTGGATCTAACCACTTAGCATTCTTTTGTAATTAACCTGCCGGCTTCAGCCCCTGCACCCCAAAAGAGGAGACTGCCTTGGCCCTGTGGTGCACCCCACTGCAACCGATGTGCCAGAGGAGGACATCACCAGCTCCTCGGCACTGGACAGCTAGACACACCACACCAGCCCTGAAGCTGCTGCCTGGACCCCTTCCACGCGCCCTCAGTGCAGCGAGGAGGGGGCTCTGCACCCCAGCCCCCCGAGCTGCCCCATCTCCCTGCCTTGGCCTCCTGGCACGTCCCCACCACCACGCCGCAGAGCCGGTGCCCTGACCGTAAGTGCCGCGCTGGCGCTGCCCGGTGCTTCCGCGCCATGCGGGGGGACCTGCCTCCGCTCGCCACTTCACCCGCCGAGGGGCTTCGCTGCGTGCCTGCCTCCGCCAGCCCACCCGCTCACCCGTCCTCCGGGACGCGCCTGCCGCGGTCGGCCGGTCTGTCTGTCAGTCTCTCCGTGTATCTGGGAAGTGCTTCTGCTCGAGGTTGATTTCCTCACACTCATGTGGCTCCATGACCCGTTGGCAGGTGTCTGCCAGAGCCCACGCCCCTGCCTGGGTCTGCGCAGCTCCTGCCCCCAGAACCCCCCAGAGCCGTGGGGGTTTTCCTGACCCTCACAAAGGGTATGAGGGCCATGGGACCCCTGCAGCACAGGGTGGGTCGTAGGATGCTGTAGCAGCCTGGCACACACTCTTGTTAGAAATAGGGAGATTTCTGTAAAAACAGCTTCCTTTTCCTTCTTCGCGGTAATTCCACCCCCCTGGCTCCCCGCCATGCCGGCGCTAACGCGCTCTCTCTCTGGCAGACGTCTTTTTCCAGTCCCAACAAAGACCTCCCAGTGCCGCTGGGCGAGCTCCTGAGCTGGGTCTCCGACATCAGCAGGTCGTGGATGGGCTCGAGGGGAGCCCCAGAGGCGGCAGCTGCTCAGCCATGCTCACCTGCACAGGTAACACCGACCTCCCCGGTCTGTCCCGGTCCCACAGCGGGTGCGCGGCACTGACGGCCGGGCTTGGTGGCTTCATTTCATGGATTGTTCTCCCTGTCTCATCCCATCTTTTCTGTTCGCTTTGTTGTAGTGTGGCTGGATGTCCATACCACTTCCCCTCATCGCCGCCATGGAGCCCGTCCCCCGCCCTGAGGCCGGTGGGACCGCACCTGAGGACACAGGGACGTTCTCCCTCACCCTTTGCACTTGCCAGAGTCCCCTGCCAGAGACTGGGGCCACAGTGCCCGAGCAGCCAATGGCCCAAGAAGCACCCACGGGGTCACCTGGCCCCCGCTGGCCCCACACACTCCCTCTTCCCTGGGGATGGCCTCCTGGTGTGGTGTCGGGCTCACTGCGGATCTCCAGAACATCTCCTCCTTCCCCCCCGCTCTCATCTGCCACCTGTAAATCCTGTCATGTTACCCTCCGCCTCTGGTGTCATTATTGCTCTCATGACCCCCTTCGGCTTTGCATGAGGGGCCACTGCGCGCGGCTCCAGGACAGTCCCCACTCCCAGGGCCCCCCACACCCCGACCATCACTCATCGGGACAGTGGGGGTCCATGGATTACCCAAACACATCTCTTTTCGGGGGCAAAACACTAAACTTGGACATACCACGAAGTGTCTGTAAAAGGAGCAGTGCAGACCCAGGGCTCCCCTGCAAGGGCAGTAAAGGAGAATCCTCTGAAACCAGCCAGCAGCTCTGCGTGGTCTGTTCGCCCCTTGGCCTTGCCACCGTGGCTGTGGGCTACCATTGCCTCCTGCAGCTTCATGCCATGAGCTCTGTGGGCTGCCCCAGGTCGTGGTGAAGTGTGTCGGGGTGCCAGGGGTCTGACCTGGGCCTGGGTGTACCCATGGTGCTGCCAGGCACAGAGCAGGGCCAGGGGGTTGTCCCCATGCTGGCAGCACAGCTGGGAGGTCAGTGTGGGTGCAGCATTAGACCCCTGGTCTTGGGGAGTGGGTGCTGCTGGTGCTGTGGAGGCTTCTGAGCATTTCTTGTACAAGGACAGACCTGTCCCTTCATCAGTGGGGCTCTGGACTGGGCAGGAACGCTGTCCTCCATGGTACTGTTCCCATCCATGTGTGCTGCTGCCGGTGCCGTGGCCTCTGCCCGCTGTGGGCTGTGCTGTGGGCACTCTCTTTGGGCAGTGGGTGGATGGCAGCGGTCAGCTGTGAGGCTGAGGGGCTTCAGGGGGTTCAGGATGTGGTGGCCTGGCAACCGCTGGTAGGACAGCAGCATTCAGCCTGGCACACCTGGAGATGTCAGTGCAGCCCCTGGCACAGGTGGCTCAAGGGGTCTGTCCAGCCCAGTGAGGCAGGTGCCACTGTGCAGCCCAGGTTGGGACTCCCTGAGCACAAGAGTCATCCCACAGCAGTGCCAGGAGCCCCAGGCACTGTGCCAGGAGCGCCAGAGCTGTCAGGACCTTGCAGGCCCCCTGTGATGTCCAGGGGCTGGTGGGGTCTCAACTGTGCCAGGACCAGCCAAGCATGTCAGCGGCCCCGGGTGGGGCTGGCCGGGACAGATGGCGGTGGCTGGGTAGGACGTTAATTGCATTGTCCGTCAGCAATTAACCGCTGCGTCCGTCTGTCCCCACCGGCAGTGGGATGAGGCCGTTAGGCACAGACTGGCCAGGGGGACTCAGGGGGGCTGTAGGCTCCTGCAGCCATTGGGGGGCTCAGGAGAGGCCCCAGAACAGCAGGACATTCCACCAGATGACACAAGCTGCTTGGGGCCCTGTCCCACCTCAGTGACCCCCCAGATATTTCCTTGTGTCCCCCAGATGTTCCCTGCTCCCCCCAGATATTCCTTGCTTACCTCCCAATTTCCTGACTCATCCCCCAGGGTGAGTAACATCTCCTAAAGCTCCCGAGACCACCAAGAGCCCTCTGACCCATGGCCCAGTCCCATGTCATGGCCTGGAAGCCCCTCACCACCCCTCCCTCCCTCTGACACTGGTGGGGTCGAGCTCTGTTTCCTGGTCCCCACATCCATGTGCCAGGGGGGACCCTATTCCCCACACCCCTTCGACCCTCCCCTGGCATGGGGACCCTCCCTGGTGTGCCCGAGGCAGTGGGATCTCCTCATGGCGGCTGGCAAAGGGGCACAGGAGGGTGAGGAGGGGGAATGCCCCGAGATCCAGGCTGACTGCTCCTGGGGTGAGCCAGCCTCTTCCCCCACGCAGCACGGCGTCCCCTGTCCACGGACACTCTTCATCACCTTGTGTTGCTCCATGTCACCCCCCTGCCCCACTGATACCCCCTGTCCATCCCACATCTCCTGCAGCACCATGCGCTGGGAGTGAGCGGGCCAAGCTCGTCACCATGGAGAACTCCACCATATTCCCCATTTTAATGCCCTGCATGTCACCCTGCCCTGCTGCTGCGGAGGCTGGAGCTAACCCTCCCCGCCCCCCCCAGAGTTAAACCATCCCTCAGAACTGCGGTGGCACGGGAGGCACCGACTGCCTCCCCGGCCGTGGAGGGGTCCCTCGCCCCCCGCCGGCATTTCCCCACCGCCCTTCGGGGATTGAGTGGCAGCACCGCCCCGTCCTGGCTGCGGTCCGCCGGCCGGGACCCGTGGTCGCTGTCCCGAGCGTGGCCCTGCTGGCACAGAGCAGCTGCCAGCTCCCTGTGCCCACCGCCCCGGGCGCTGCTGGCTCGGCCCCCGCCGCGCCGGGAACGCTCTGTACAGCTTCTCACAAAGCCCGACCGGCCTCTCCCACGCCCCCACCCCTCGCTGGGGCGCTGAACCTCCTCATGGCCAGGGACCCCGGGACCCCCCCCTGGCCGTGCCGCTGAGGCTCGCTGCCGCCTCCGCGCCCCGCCGGCCGGAGCCGGGGCCGCTGCTGGCCGGAGCGGTGAATCCCCCCGGCCACGGAGCGAGCGGGGACGGTGCTGCCGCAGCCGCAGCCCGCAGAGCCCCTAGTCCGACGGGGTGGTGCGGTGTGGGCAGCGCGGTGCGGGATCCGCCTCCCCCAGCGGCACCGAGAGCTGCTGTCAGGCAGCTCCAGAGCTGTTTGTTCCTGCTCACGCTCCCGGTGCTCGGGCAGCCCGCGGTGTCCGGTGCCCGAGCCGGGGCTGGGAGATGCTCTGAAGCGGCCCCCGCAGCGTGCCGGGGCAGGGGGCGGCTGTGGGACCCTCCCAGGCATGAGGGCACCCAGCACCCGTTTGGGGTCTGCTGCTCCTCGCGGTCCCGTGTCTCTGGAGCAGCCGGGGCAGCCGTGCTGGCACCGTGTCTGGGACGGGCTGGCAGCGACCATCGGAGCTCCAGCTCCATCCCCAGCCCCAGCAGCCCAGGCTGAGTTTGGGCTGGAAGAGCTTTTCCCCGTGCCCACCTGCGGGAGCATCCTCCACCTGCCCTGGTTCTCTGTGCCCAGCCTCCGGCACCAGGGCTGGCATTGTCACACTGCAGTCCTGCCTTGGGATGAGGCCACACAGGGTCAGGGACCACCGGCATGGGGCGGGAGGGCTGTGGGACCACCTGTGACTGCACTGGAGCTGCCACGAGCCCACGAGCCACGGTGGCCCCCGCTGTGCCATCCTGCTCTCTCCCTGGACACTGACCTGGCCCTGGGCAGGGGGAAGCAAGGCGCTGCTGGTGGCTTTTCCAGCTGGTGGGTGGCACTGCTGCCAGTGCTGGGGCAGGTGGCCACACTGTGGCTGCGTGGGTTGGTTGGGGCCCTGCTGATGGCATCGTGACAGCAGTGTCTGCTGTGAGCACATGTCCCCAGTGTCCCCGACGGGACTGAGCCCTGCTGGCACTCTGACCACGAGGAACCTGCCTGATGCCTCTTCCCCTCATCCAGGGAATTCACAGCTGCTGCTGGTGGGGTCCCTGAGCAGACCCTGGCTGAGGTTCCTTCTGCAGCAGACATATCCCAGGCCCTCCCAGCCCCCTTGTGCTGCAGCTGTTGCTCAGGTGCCATATGTCACCTTCCCCAGGTCCATCCAAGGCAGCAGTGCCACGTCCCTCCTGCTCCACAGGGGTTTTATCTCCCATTTATCCATCCCACATATCAGGGCTGTTCCCCTGGTACAATATCTTGGAGATGTGGTCGTGTCCTTGCTTAGGTCTTGGGCGCATCATCATTTTGTGGCATTGCTGTGGCTGTGCCCCATTTCCCTCACAGTGGTGTCTCCCCCTCCTTGTGCTCAGCCAGGTGACCTGGCTTAATTAATCAGGGTTAGCAACAGGTTAATTACAGTGGTCCCGGGCTGTGGGAGCAGCATCACCCTCAGCCTTTGGGTGCAGGCTTGGTGTGATCCCTCCTGCCAGTCCCACTCTCCCCTGGGGCACGAAGTAACTGCTGCCTGTCCATGCCCCGTGTCCGTGCCAGGGTTGTAGATCTTGTGTTTGCCTGGCATCTTCTCCCATGTCTTGTGGCAAAGTGGCTGCACTTGCAGCACCTGAGGAGCATCTGCTCTGAGACACCACTGCCCCATGCCAGAGCAGGGGGTTTTCCACGGAGTAGTTGGTAATTTGCTGCTGGGGGTCAGTTTGCCATGGCTTGGTTTGGGCTCAGCCAGGGGCTGGACCAGGCTCTGCAGTGCACAGAGCAGGTGAAGGGACACCGGGCACCAGAGGCAGCAGGGTGACATCTGGGAGTGATCCCAGCTGAAAAAGGTTGGGAAATTGAGGTGTACCACAGGAATGCAGAGGAGCTGGAGCCAAGCCCAAACCTGCAGGTCCTGGTGATGGCCGGAGCACAGGACAGAGGGGGGATCCAGGCCAGGGGAGCTCTGTCCCAGCTGGCGGGGATGGGCTGTCCCTGGGGAGACACAGCAGCACTCCAAACCTCCGCGCTGTGGAGCCGTGTCCCCCCCGCCCCTGTGCCAGGACCTGGTGTGCCGTGCCCACCGTCCCTCTGCTCTCCCTGCAGGTGCGCGGCGCTGCGGGAGACGCCGGGCTCACCGGAGATGGCGTGGAGGGGTCACCATGGGGCAGGGAGGAGATGGAGAGGTACGGGCACCGCTGGGCGCTGCCAGACGGGCCGTATCGGGGGCTGCGGGCGTGCCCGGGTGTCCGCACCGTGCCGGGGGTGCTGCTGAACCCTTGGCGGCAGTCTGGGGTGGGGAGGGCGTGGGCTGGCTGTGCTGGGGCGAGCAGGGTGGGAGTGAGCACAGCCGTGAGCGCAGGTGTGGCTGTGGCACACGCGGTGCAGGTGGGCAGCAAGCCCGGAGTTCGGGGCGGTGCGGGCAGGCGGGGACAGCGGCCGTGTCCCCCACAGCCTGGTGTGTCTCTGCTCTCTCCCCAGAGCCTGTCTGCGGTCCGAGCAGAGGCTGGAGGTGCAGGAGCAGCTGCTTGCCCTGCGGCACTGGCTGGACGCCGTAGAGAAGCGGCTGCTGGCGCTGCCAGAGCCCGGCACGGCCCTGCAGGTAACCTCCGGCCCTGGGTGGTGACTGGGCCGTGCAGAGCCGGGCAGGACCAGCCCACGTCTGCACCGAGGCTGGTGAGGTCTTGGTCCTTGCAAGGGAGGAAGGCATCTGGCCACAGCTGGCTGGGACACCCTTCAGCACAGCCCTGCAGGGGTCAGGTCTCCTGTGCCCGGCTCCCTCTCCCCAATCCAGGGGTGCTGCTGGCTTGGAGCCCCATGGCCCTGGCGGTACTCAGGGTACCACTGCCTTGGAGCCCTGCTGGCCACAGGGCCACCACCTGCACCGGGTCCAGCCGCAGCTCGTGGCACTGTCACCTGGGCACGGGGACAGTGGCCAAACACCAGGGGTGTACAGCCGAGCACAGGGTGTACAGCCAGGCACAGGGTGTGTACAGTTGGGCACAAGGGGTGTACAGGTGTGCACAGGAGGTGTGTGGCTGTGTGAGGGGTGTAGAGCCAGGCACAGGAAGTGTGAGGCTGTGTGAGGGGTGTACAGCCGGGCATAGGAGGTGTGATGCTGTGTGCGGGCACAGGGGTGTGTGGCTGTGTGAGGGGTGTTCAGCTGGGTACACAGGGGTGTACAGCTGGGCACAGGGGGTGTGAGGCTGTGTGGGGGGTGTACAGCTGGGTAGACAGGGGTGTACAGCTGGGCACAGGGGTGTGTGGCTGTGCACGGGGTGTACAGCCAGGCAGAAGGGGTGTGTGGCTGTGTGAGGGGTGTACAGCTGGGCACTGGGGTGTGGGGGTGTGCACAGGATGGGTGTACAATCAGGCACAGGGGTGTGGGGCTGTGCGGGGAGTGTAGAGCCAGGCACAGGGAGTGTGAGGCTGTGCACAGGGTGTGTACAGTTGGGCACAGGTGGTGTACAGCTGGCCACAGGGAGTACAGCCAGGCATGGGGGTGTGAGTGTGTGAGGGGTGTACAGTCGGGCACAGGGGGTGTACAGCCAGGCACGGAGGGTGTACAGCCAGGCACAGGGGTGTGATGCTGTGCACAGGGTGTACAGCCAGGCACAGGGGGGTGATGGTGTGCACGGGGTGTACAGCCGGGCAGAGGAGGTGTGATGGTCTGCATGGGGGGTACAGCCGAGCACAGGAGGTGTGGGGCTGTGTGAGGGGTGTACAGCCAGGCACGGAGGGTGTACAGCCAGGCACCGGGGTGTGATGCTGTGCACAGGGTGTACAGCCAGGCACAGGGGGGTGATGGTGTGCACGGGGTGTACAGCCGGGCAGAGGAGGTGTGATGGTCTGCATGGGGGGTACAGCCGAGCACAGGAGGTGTGGGGCTGTGTGAGGGGTGTACAGCCAGGCACGGAGGGTGTACAGCCAGGCACCGGGGTGTGATGCTGTGCACAGGGTGTACAGCCAGGCACAGGGGGGTGATGGTGTGCACGGGGTGTACAGCCGGGCAGAGGAGGTGTGATGGTCTGCATGGGGGGTACAGCCGAGCACAGGAGGTGTGGGGCTGTGTGAGGGGTGTACAGCCAGGCACGGAGGGTGTACAGCCAGGCACCGGGGTGTGATGCTGTGCACAGGGTGTACAGCCAGGCACAGGGGGGTGATGGTGTGCACGGGGTGTACAGCCGGGCAGAGGAGGTGTGATGGTCTGCATGGGGGGTACAGCCGAGCACAGGAGGTGTGGGGCTGTGTGAGGGGTGTACAGCCAGGCACGGAGGGTGTACAGCCAGGCACCGGGGTGTGATGCTGTGCACAGGGTGTACAGCCAGGCACAGGGGGGTGATGGTGTGCACGGGGTGTACAGCCGGGCAGAGGAGGTGTGATGGTCTGCATGGGGGGTACAGCCGAGCACAGGAGGTGTGGGGCTGTGTGAGGGGTGTACAGCCAGGCACGGAGGGTGTACAGCCAGGCACCGGGGTGTGATGCTGTGCACAGGGTGTACAGCCAGGCACAGGGGGGTGATGGTGTGCACGGGGTGTACAGCCGGGCAGAGGAGGTGTGATGGTCTGCATGGGGGGTACAGCCGAGCACAGGAGGTGTGGGGCTGTGTGAGGGGTGTACAGCCAGGCACGGAGGGTGTACAGCCAGGCACCGGGGTGTGATGCTGTGCACAGGGTGTACAGCCAGGCACAGGGGGGTGATGGTGTGCACGGGGTGTACAGCCGGGCAGAGGAGGTGTGATGGTCTGCATGGGGGGTACAGCCGAGCACAGGAGGTGTGGGGCTGTGTGAGGGGTGTACAGCCAGGCACAGGGGGGTGATGGTGTGCACGGGGTGTACAGCCGGGCACAGGAGGTGTGATGGTCTGCATGGGGTGTACAGCCGAGCACAGGAGGTGTGGTGCTGTGTGAAGGGTGTACAGCCGGGCACAGGGGGTGTACAGCCGGGCACAGGAGGTGTGATGCTGTGCACAGGGTGTACAGCCAGGCACAGAGGGTGTACAGCCGGGCACAGGGGTGTGATGGTCTGCACGGGGTGTACAGCCGAGCACAGGAGGCGTGCCCTTGCCAGGGCAGGTCGGGTGTGTGCCCCGCACTGGCCGCGCAGCCGTGTGCTGCCGTGCCCCCTGCCCAGGCTTGGAGCCGCAGCGGGAGCAGCGCAGTGGGGGCCGCCTGCAGCCCCCTCCTCGCCGCCCCTCGCCGGCTCCTTTTGTTCCAGGCCTGGCCGGCACACGGGCTCCCTCGGCACACATGACGGCACAAACTGAAAGGGCCATTCATCGCGGCCCCGGCGCAGACAAAGCCGAGGCCGCACAGAAACCCACCCGGCTCCCGGGATCTGAGGCTGTGGATTCCAGCCGACCGCTCCCGCCCGGTGCCCCGCGCCGGGCTCCCCTGCCCGGGGCACCCGTGCCACCCCGAGCCCGGTACCTGGGGCTGCGGAGCGTGCCGGGCGAGCTGCCGGCGGGCGTGTGGGACGGAGGAGGCTCTGAGGGAAGAGCTGGATCCTCACCCCCTTGCTCAGCTTCTGCCCGGCGGGTCCCGGCTGGGCGCTGTGCGGTGCCTGGGGTGCCGCGGGGCTCAGAGCCCGCCTGGTGCCCAGCACCTCGGTGCCAGCAGCGGAAGGCTCCAGAGCCGTGTGGGGAGCAGGATGCCGAGCGGCTGCAGGACGGTGCGGAGCCACCGAGGCCCTGGCAGATGCTAATTCCCAGCAGCGTCTCTGGCAGCAGACAAAGCCCCCGGCCCCGCCGCCCGCCGCTCCCAGGAGACCCCAGGGAGCCCCATCCATCAGCGTGGCCGACGCGCCCGCAGCGGCCCCCCGGCTCCCGGGGCCCAGCAAGGGGCACCCATGCGGCTCTGTGGGGCAGGATCCAGTCCTGGGGGGCTCTCAGTGGCTGGGAGGCTGAGCCAGGGCAGGATGGGGATGGGGCTCACACCACGGGCGGTAGCAGCCCCCGGCTGGGCACCTCCGGCTGCCCCCTGGTCCCTCCAGCACCCAGGGTGGCAGCGTCGGGGTTGTGGAGACCCAGGCCCGCAGCACCCTGCCTCTCAGGGTGAGCTTCAGTTCAGCACCTTAGCAGCCCGGCCTGCTCCCCCTCAAACCCAGCCCAGCCCAGCCCTGCTCCGCTGAGCCCCCCGGGCCCCTGGCTGAGGGGTCCCCGCACCCAAACAGCCCCAGGGAGCGGGGCCAAGCCCCTCAGTGACCACAGCAGCCGCTGCCTGGGGGGCCAGAGCCAGGGTGGGGGCTACAACCCCAGCGGGAGGGGCCGTGGGGCTGTGACACCGTGGGGCTGTGACACCGTGGGGCTGTGACACCGTGGGGCTGACACCGTGGGGCTGTGCTGTCCTGGGGCTCAGTGTGAGGCAGCACAGCCTGGGCTGGTTCCGGCGCAGGTGCCGGTGCCGGTGTGGTTGCCGGTACCGGAGCAGGTGCCGGTGCCGGTGTGGTTGCCGGTGCCGGAGCAGGTGCCGGTACCGGAGCGGGTGCCGGTACCGGTGCCGGTGCAGGTGCGGGGGCAGCAGCAGGTGCCGGTGAGAGCGCGGTGCCGGAGCAGGTGCCGGTGTTAGCGCCGGTGCCGGTGGCGGTGCTGGTGTCGGTACAGGTGCCGGGGCCAGTGCGAGGTGCGGGCAGTCGCCCCCCCGGGCGGCGCGGGGCGGGCGGTGGGCCGGCACCGCCCCTCCCCCGCGGGATGGCTGCGGGGCCCCGGGGGTTTCCCCGGTAACGGCGGCGATCGGCTCCCGGAGGGTTAACGGGGGGCGGCGGTGTGCCCGGGGTCACACCAGCCCCGCCGAGCCGGGCCGCTGCCGGTGCGAGGCTCTCCGCCCGGTGCCCCCCGCTCTCCCCCCGTGCCGCGGGCGCGGCGCACAAAGGCGGCGGGGCCGGGGCGGCGGTAACGGGGACCGAGTCTCCCCCCGCTGCCTCCGCCCCGCTCCCCCGCACAGGCCGGGCCCCCCCGGAGCGGTAACGGCGGCGGCGGCGCCCCCGGCCCGGCCCCATGGACGCCCGAAGTCGCCGAGGGGTGAGTGCGGGGCGGGGGCTCCGCGCGGCTCCGGGGCTGCGGCGTGCGCGGGGCCGGGCGGGGTCCGTGTCCCGCAGCCCCACGGGGCGGGTGCCGCGGGTTGGGGTCTCCCCAGGTCACCCCGCGCCGTGGCCCACCCACCCGCGCAGCCCCAAAACAGGCGGAGGGGTGTGGGGGGGGGTCGCGGTGGGGTGGGAGCGCGATGCCCCGAGGGGCTGCACCCACCGGGGTGGCGCGTCGGGACCCCCCCGTGGGTGCGTGTGGCGTGACCGCGCACGGGGGTCGTGCCCGCGGCGTGCCCCACGGCGTGTTGGGCCGAGCGGGGGGGCTCAGGGTGCCCACGGTAGCCCGGTACCCACGCCAGGGGCACGGCCACGGAGGGTGCGAGCTCCCCACGCGTGTGCGGGGCTGCTACAGGTGCGTTTGGTGTCACGGCTGATGCAGGCGTGGGGGTCCTGCCGCTGATCCCCCCCACCCCGAGCGGGGGTGCGAGCGTGGGGTCTGCCTGTGGGGGGGTGTGTGCACACGGGTGGGAGTGAGTGTGTGCGCGCGCGTGGGGCGTGTGCGTGTGTTTGCACACGTGTGTGGCGTGTGCGTGTGTTTGCACACGTGTGTTTGTGTGTACACACGTGCACAGGGGCGTGTGCCCAGGGCCGGGGGTGAGGCCGGGGGTAGCAGCACTGCGGCTGCGGCGGGGGGGGGGCTGCCGGGGGAGGGTCTTGCCGGGTCACGCCGGGGATTTATGGCTGCGGCAGGGCTGGCAGGCTGGGGAGGCCACCTGCCTGTCCCCCGCTTGGTGCCCCCAGCCCCCCGTCCCCCCGGGCAGATGCTCCTCTCTGGCGGCTCCTCGTTAATCCAACGGCGCAGGGCGATGCCGGGCGGGAGCATCTGCCTCTCCCCAGCGCCTGGCGCTGCTGCCGCTGCCGCGTCCTCTGCCGAGACAGGCACCCTGGGCACTGCCGGGGGTCCCTCGGGGTCCCCTCCCTCCGCCAGGCCCCGGTGACGGCCAGTGTCCCATCTCGCTGTCCCGGTACCCTGGCTTTTGGCAGCCCTTTGCCGGGGGGCCAGGACCCCCAAGACCGGAGCGCGAGGTCAGGCAGCGCCGTGGAGTGAGGGGATCGAGCCGAGCACAGGCCGGCGGCATCTGGGGGTCCCGCGGTGGCCCCGCTAATAACGCGCATCCCCTGGCTCATTGCAGGCCGGGATTTGAGGCGGGGGCCCGGCGCCCGCGCCATGGGGAACTCGGTGAGTCGGCCCAGCTGCCTGGGCGAGAAGAGCCGGCGGCCGGAGGAGCTCCTGCGGGAGCCGGGGCTGGACGCGGGGCAGCCATCCGCCGGAGGCGTCACGGAGGCCCGGCCCGAGCTGCTGGAGAAGGCACCGGTGCCGGTGGAGAATGGCTGGAGCCCGGTGCCCGCTGCCGCGCGGAGCCGGCAGGGCAGCCCGGTGCTGAGGCGCAGCCAGTCCGAGGTGGCGGTGCAGAACGGGGGTGCAGCTGCGGTGAGGGGGCAGGTGGGGGGCGCAGCCTGGACGCCCCCCCGGGCCAGCGTTCCCCGCAGCACCTGGTCCTGGAAACCCGTCACCACCCGGGAGGTGACGGAGGTGACGGAGGTGACCGAGACCATCGTGACGGAGATCGTGGAGGTGACCGAGTACCCGGCGGGTGAGAAGGGTGGCGAGCCCGTGGTCACCCGGACGGTCACCGTGCTGACGGAGTGCGTGGGGGAGCTCACTGCTGCTGGCTGCGCCGGACACACGGACGCCACCGAGGTGACTGACGGACAGAGAGCCTTGCTGGGAGGACGCTGTGCCAAGCCCTGTGCCGCAGGGCTGCCCTCCAGCGTGGTTTTCTCCACAGCAAGTCTTGACTTTGGGCTGGTGTGGAGTCGCTGTCTGTGCCCTGGTGTGGGCTGGGCCGCTGGCACCGCTGCTGCTGGGCGCCCAGCCTGGTGCTGTAGGACAGGGAGCTCCTTCCCTCAGCTCTGCCTGGAGGGGCCATGGGTCCGGAGGGGTCCAAACCACACCGGGTGTGCAGGCCCTGCTTTGGGGAGCCCTGCAAAGAACGCCAGGGAGGACCCCACGGGCTGGACAGGGTCCCACTGTCACCAGTGTCACCTCGGGGAGAGGGCATGGTGTGGGGGCTGCTGCCCAGCCCCATGGCTGCCCTCCACCTGCCCACACGGGCGGCTCAGCCACCTCTCCCCACAGGTGTCCTCACGGGCTGTCCCTGTCCCAGAGGAGGCAGCGGAGCGGGGCCAGGAGACGCTGGAGCGGCTGCTGGCCTGGGTGGCCGACATGGAGGAGTTGGTGAGCAACCAGAAGCCGCCGTCGGCGGAGGCGAAGGTGGTGAAGGCGCAGCTGGAGGAGCAGAAGGTCAGCAGGGCCAGCCGGCGTGTCCCGCCCACGCGTGCCCCGTGCGGGGATTAGGGGGTTGGAGCAGGCTGTGCCGAGGTGGGAGGGGTGCACAGGGGTCCCCAGCGTGGTGTCCCCTGTCCCTGCAGCTCCTGAAGCGCCTGCTGGAGGAACGGAGGCCACGTGTGGAGCTCGTCCTGCAGGACAGACTGACGGCACAGGGCTCGGGCACAGCCGAGGGCAGTGCCGACCTCTTCAGCCTCGGGGAGAGGTGGGACAAGCTGATGCAGGAGGCTGAAGCCAGGTGGGTCAGGGGCCAGGCCCTCATCCCTGGACTGCATCCCCGTCCTGCTGGCACAGGCTCTGCCCTCTGGTGTCCCCCACATGGAGTCTGTGACACCCTGATGTCCCTGTGCTTTGCCCCACTGGCACTGGGGCCGCCACGATGGAGGGACTGTCCCCGCCACATGTGCTGGGGCTGCACAGGAGCAGCGGCTCCAGGGCTGTATGGACAATCTGTCACTGGCCCCTTCTGTGGCGACACTGGCCCCTCTGTGGGGACACTGGCCTTGCTGTGTCCCTCACTTCAGGGCAGCACAGGGCATGGGCACCCTGGGTGTGGGGGAGAGGGGGCTTTGCTGGCCCGGGGACTGTCACTGCCCAGCTCACCCAGCCCACCCGACACAGGTACGGCTGCCTGGAGCGGATCCTGCCGGCAGCCCAGGGCTTCCAGGAGGCCGTAGACGCCTTCCAGGAGTGGCTCAGTGCCACAGAGCGGCAGCTGGCCCAGCTCTGGCGTGCTGACGGCTGTGTTGGCCGCGTGCAGGATGCCCACCAGCAGACCCAGGTGGGCACAGGTTGGGCGCGGGGTGGGTACAGGGTGGACACGGGCGCCTGTGTCATCACTGGTCACTGCTGCAGGCCCTCTGTGAGGAGATCCGTGGGCGGCTGGGAGAGCTGGATGGCGCCCTGGAGAGCGGGCAGCGCGTCCTGGAGCTGGTGACAGGCGAGTGGCAATGGCTGGGAGTGGTGGCCGCAGGGTCAGGACATGGGAATTGGGATGGGATGAGCACAGACAGCAGCAACCCAGGCCAGCAAGGGGGCCCCTGGGCACTGGGGGTCTTTGGGGTGTGCTGCTCCCCACCAGGAGCCATGGTGTGGTTAGAGGGGGCAGAGAGCATCCCAGGGGATGCAGAAAGGACAGGGCAGAGCCTGTGGGTCAGAGCTGTGGTGGGACAGGGTTCAGCGGCGAGGTGGGTCTTGCTGGCAGAGGGATGAGAGGCCACAGCTGGGTCTGGGAGCAGGAGGAGCAGGGGTAGGGGAGGGGAAAGGTCAGGACAGAGTGATTGTCACGTGGCTGGAAGCTGCCAGTTCCATGTCCAGGGGTGCCAGTGCGGTGGCACTGATGGCGGTGTCATGCTGCCACAGGGGAGGAGGCCCAGCTGACACAGGAGAAGATGGAGTCACTGAGGATGCGGTACCTCATCGCGGGCCAGAGCAGTGCTGACACCGCTCACCGGCTGGGGCAGACCCTGGAGGCCTCGTCTCGCCTGGGCACGGCCCCTGAGGACCTGGCACTGTGGCTGAGCCGCATGGAGAAGGAGCTGGGCGAGCGGGAGAGCCAGCAGGATGGCCAGGAGCCCTCAGTCACTGCCAGTGACAGGGAGAAGGTGTGGGACACTGGGCTCCCTGAGCCCCTCACCATTCCCAGCGTCGGTCCTGGTGCATTCACACCCTCCCTGGCTGACGTCTGTCCCTCTGCTGCAGTTTGAGCAGGTCCTGGAGTCCCAGCTGAGCCGTGTGGCTGGGCTGGGTGAGCGGCTGGAGGAGATTGGCCGCGTGCAGCTGGACGCTGAGGCTCTCCACTCGCAGCTCTCTGAGCAGAAGGTGGGTCTGCAGCGGTGCACAGGGGGCACAGGCTTGGCATCCCCATCCTGCCGGCTCCTGCCAGGACCTGGCACCCACCTGCGGCTCCATTCCAGCTGCTCTCCGCCGAGATCCTGCATTGCCGGGGCCTGGTTGAGCGTCTGCTGGGGTTCTCGGAGCCGCTGCTGCGCTGCTGCCCTGAGCCCCTGCAGCAGCGCCTTCAGGTGAGCTGGGTGGGTGCCAGGGGGACATTGCCAGCACCCAGGGATGGCTGTGCCCTGTGTCCCTGGCCATGCAGTGACTCCCTGTCTCCACAGCCGTCGGTGCAGGCGCTGCGGGAGCGCACGGAGCAGCTGTCCCTGCGCAGCGGAGCCTGTGCCGTGCAGCTGGAGCACGCCCAGTCCCTGCTCACCCAGTTCTCCGAGGCCCTCGAGGAGCTGCTGCCCTGGCTGGAGGAGACGCAGGCCCTGGGGGTGCAGCTCTCGCCCAACGCCATCAGCTACGAGGCCTTCAAGGAGCAGCAGGCGCTGCTGCAGGTGTGGGCAGGGCACGGGCAAAAGGTGTGGCACTCGGCCACCACACAGGGTGGGAGTGGAGAGGTGACAGGACGGGGGTGGCACCGCCATGGGGACCATCGGGCTGGGACACCCAGCGAACAGGAGCCCCCTGGGAGCAGCACCAGGTGCACCCTGTGGGGTGAATCCCAGGGGGCACATCCCACCCCAATCCACCCCCACGGCTCTTCCCCGCTGCCAGAGCCTGCGGGAGGCCATCGCCGAGCACCGGCCGCTGGTGGGGAAGCTGCAGCGCGTCTCAGCACAGCTGCTGGAGCTGAGCCCGGAGCAGGGAGCCCCGTTCCAGCGGCGCTGGCAGGAGGTGGAGGAGCAGTACGGCCACATCCGCGAGCGCGTGCGCCAGGCAGCGGCTCTGCTGGAGGATGCCCTGCCGCGATACAGCCAGGTATGGGGCTGGCACTGCCCTGGTGGGGCGCGTCCCCGGGACCGTACCGTCGAGTCACCGGGCTGGTCCGCAGCTGTCGGAGCGCATGGATCTGCTGCTGGAGTGCCTGGAGCGGCTGCAGAGCCGGCTGCAGAGCCAGCCCCCTGTCCGCGGCGACGCGGCCCACTTGAGGGAGCAGATCCGGGAGAACAGCCTGGCCCTGGGCGAGCTGGAGAAGCTCGGGGTGGCCCTGGAGGGCATCCGTGCACAGGGCGAGGAGCTGCTGGCCACCGTGCAGGCGGTCAGCTCCGACGCCGCGGACAGAGGTACCGGCACGGAGGGGTGGGCACGGCCTGGCCGGCAGGCGATCCATGTCCCTGTCAGGGCCGTGTGTGGCTGCTGGGGACCTCGCAGCACCCCGAAACCTGACCCGCTGTGCCCCGCAGGGATCCAGGAGCGCACGGCGCAGCTGCTGTCACAGTGGGGCTGCCTGCGCGGCCGCTGCCAGGAGCAGGAGCGGTGGCTTCGGGAGCTGCTGGCACTGGCCGAGCGCTTCTGGCATGGCCTGTCTGAGCTGGCCGTGGCGCTCAGCGACACCCAGCAGCTGGTGCTGGGGCTGGAGGAGGCCGGTGGCGAGCCCGAGGCCATCCGCACGCGGCTGCGCACCATGCAGGTACGGCAGGGCAGGGGCTTGGTGGGCAGTGCCGTGGCACAGGCAGCCCCTGGTGTGGGCACTGCCCTGGGCAGCCCCTGATGTGGGCAGTGCCATGGCACGGGCAGCCCCCAGTGTGGGCAGTGACCTGGGCTGCCCCCGGTGTGGGCAGTGCCCTGGGCAGCCCTTGGTGTGGGCAGTGCCATGGCATGGGCAGCCCCCAATGTGGGCAGTGCCCTGGGCAGCTCCCACTGTGGGCAGTGCCATGGCACGGGCAGCTCCCGATGTGGGAAGTGCCCTGGGCAGCCCCCAGTGTGGGCAGTGCCCTCGGCAGCTCCTGATGTGGGCAGTGCCCTGGGCAGCCCTTGGTGTGGGCAGTGCCCTGGGCAGCCCCCAGTGTGGGCAGTGCCCTGAGCAGCCCCCAGTGTGGGCAGTGCCCCCAGTGTGGGCAGCGACTGCGCACCATGCAGGTACGGCAGGGCAGGGGCTTGGTGGGCAGTGCTGTGGCACAGGCAGCCCCTGGTGTGGGCACTGCCCTGGGCAGCCCCTGATGTGGGCAGTGCCATGGCACGGGCAGCCCCCAGTGTGGGCAGTGCCCCCAGTGTGGGCAGCGACTGCGCACCATGCAGGTACGGCAGGGCAGGGGCTTGGTGGGCAGTGCCGTGGCACAGGCAGCCCCTGGTGTGGGCACTGCCCTGGGCAGCCCCCGATGTGGGCAGTACCATGGCATGGGGAGCCCCCGGTGTGGGCAGTGCCCTGGGCAGCTCCCGGTGTGGGCAGTGCCCTGGCACGGGCAGCCCCCAGTGTGGGCAGTGACCTGGGCTGCCCCCGGTGTGGGCAGTGCCCTGGGCACGGGCAGCCCCCAATGTGGGCAGTGCCCTTGGCACCTCCCGATGTGGGCAGTGCCCTGGGCAGCCCCTGGTGTGGGCAGTGCCCTGGCACGGGCAGCCCCTGGTGTGGGCAGTGCCCCCTGGCATGGGCAGCCCCCAGTGTGGGCACTGCCCTGGGCAGCCCCTGATGTGGGCAGTGCCATGGCACGGGCAGCCCCCAGTGTGGGCAGTGCCCTGGGCAGCTCCCAGTGTGGGCAGTGACCTGGGCAGCCCTCGGTGTGGGCAGTGCCCTGGCACGGGCAGCCCCCAGTGTGGGCAGTGCCCTGGGCAGCCCTTGGTGTGGGCAGTACCATGGCATGGGGACCCCCCGGTGTGGGCAGTGCCCTGGCACGGGCAGCCCCCGGTGTGGGCAGTGCCCTGGGCAGCCCCCGGTGTGGGCAGTGCCCTCGGCAGCCCCCGGTGTGGGCAGTGCCCTGGGCAGCCCCCAGTGTGGGCAGTGCCCTGGCACGGGCAGCCCCTGGTGTGGGCAGTGCCCTGGGCAGCCCCCGGCGTGGGCAGCCCTGAGCCCCGTGCCCTGCACAGGCTCTGCGGGAGGAGATCGACGCGCTGCAGGGTGAGCTGGACACGCTGGGCAGCCTGGGCGTGGAGCTGATGGCGTCCTGCGGGGACCCCGACAAGCCCGATGTCACCAAGAGCCTGGACGATGTGAGTGTCCTTGAGGCTGCGTTCAGGGAGGGACGTGTCCTGGGGGTGTGGGGATGCTGCTTGTGGGGGTGGCGTGTCCCCGATCCCTGGCACCCCAGACTCTCACTGACCCCCACACAACTCCTGTGCCCCGGCATTCCCGTGGTGTCTCCAGGCCTGGATGTCCCTGTGGTGCCACCCCTGTGCCCCGGCACTCCCGTGATGTCTCCAGGCCTGGGTGTCCCTGAGATGCCACCCCTGTGCCCTGGCACCCCGTGGTGTCTCCAGGCCTGGGTGTCCCTGAGGTGCCACCCCTGTGCCCTGGCACCCCGTGGTGTCTCCAGGCCTGGGTGTCCCTGTGGTGTCACCCCTGTGCCCTGGCACTCCCGTGGTGTCTCTAAGTCTGGATGTCCCTGCGGTGCCACCCCTGTGCCCCGGCACTGCCGTGGTGTCTCCAGGCCGGGGTGTCCCTGTGGTGCCACCCCTGTGCCCCGGCCACCTCCCTGGCACTAGTGCCCCCCACACCCTGTCCCCTCGGGGCACTGCTGACCCCCTGTGCCCTGTCCACCCTGTCCCCCACGTCCCGTCCCCCTGCGCCACCACTGACCCCCGTGCCCGGCCGCAGCTCTACTCCTCCTGGCACAGCCTGAGCCGCGTGTGGACGGAGCGGAACGGGCGCCTCGAGGAGCAGCTCCAGGCCGCCCTCAGCTACCAGGACACCATGCAGGTGGGTGCGGGGACCCCCAGGCGGATCCCCCACGGAGGATCCCCCTCCTGTCCCCCCTCAGGGGTCTGAGGGACCGTGGGGCCACCACGGGGTCCCCCAACCCCGCGTGTTCCCTGTCCCCAGCGGCTGCTGGAGTGGCTGGACGCCGCCGAGCTGCGCATCGCCGAGGAGTTCCTGGTGGGCGGGGACCTGGACATGGTGCAGCAGCAGCTGGCGGAGCTCAAGGTACCGTGCTGTGCCGCGCTGGGCCGTGATGTGCCGTGCCAAACCGTGCTGTGCTGTGCCACGCTGTGCCACGCCAAACCGTGTGCCATGCCAAACTGTGCTGTGCCACACCAAACTGTGCTGTTCCAGACCATGCTGTGCCGCGCCAAACCGTGTTGTGCGCACCAAACCGTGTGCCACGCCAAACTGTGCTGTGCCGTGCCAGGCTGTGCCGGGCTGTGCTGTGCCACGCCAAACCATGCCGTGCCATGCCAAACCATGCTGTGCCACACCAAACCATGCTGTGCTATGCCAAACCATGCTGTGCCACTCTGGGCTGTGCTGTGCCACGCCAAACCATGCTGTGCCGCACCAAACCGTGCTGAGCTGTGCCAAACCATGCTGTGCCACGCCAAACCATGCTGTGGCATGCCAGGCTGTGCTGTACTGTGCCAGACCGTGCTGTGCCACGCCAGGCTGTGCTGTGCCAGGCAGTGCTGTGCCGCACCAAACCGTGTGCCATGCCAAACTGTGCTGTGCCGTGCCAGGCCGTGCTGTGCCACACCAAACTGTGCTGTTCCAGGCTATGCTGTGCCACGCCAAACCGTGTTGTGCCGCACCAAACAATGCTGTGCCACACCAAACCATGCTGTGCTGCACCAAACCATGCTGTGCTATGCCAAACCGTGCTGAATGCCAAACCATGCCGTGCCAAACCAAACCATGCTGTGCCGCACCAAACTGTGCTGAGCTGTGCCAAACCATGCTGTGCCACGCCAAACTATGCTGTGCCGCACCAAACCATGCTGAGCTGTGCCAAACCATGCTGTGCCGCACCAAACTGTGCTGTTCCAGGCTATGCTGTGCCACGCCAAACCGTGTTGTGCCGCACCAAACAATGCTGTGCCACACCAAACCATGCTGTGCTGCACCAAACCATGCTGTGCTATGCCAAACCATGCTGTGCCGCACCAAACCATGCTGTGCTATGCCAAACCGTGCTGAGCTGTGCCAAACCATGCTGTGGCACGCCAAACCATCTTGTGCCACACCGGGCCATGCTGTGCTATGCCAAACCGTGCTGAGCTGTGCCAAACCATGCTGTGGCATGCCAGGCCGTGCTGTACTATGCCAGACCGTGCTGTGCCATGCCAGGCCGTGCTGTGCCAGGCAGTGCTGTGCCGCACCAAACTGTGTGCCATGCCAAACTGTGCTGTGCCGTGCCAGGCTGTGCTGTGCCACACCAAACCGTGCTGTGCCACACTAAACCATGCTGTGCCAGGCAGTGCTGTGCCGCACCAAACCGTGCTGTGCCGCACCAAACCGTGCTGTGCCAGACAGTGCTGTGCCAGGCAGTGCTGTGCCATGCCTTGCCCTGATCCCCGGCAGCTGGCAGGGGCAGGGAGGGCAGCGGGAGCTCCAGGCAGAGGTGGGATGGATTGGGTGGCGGGTTGGACAGTGCCAGTGCCCCAGTGCTCTGGGTAGCCACGTCCTGCCTGGCATGGCCCAGCCCTGTCCCCACGAGTCCCTGGGGGCATTGGGCACCCCCGGAGGAGCAGCTCAGGGCCCAGGTGCCTGTGCCGTGCCCTGGCATCAGGCAGACCCCGTGCCACCTCGCAGGAGTTCAAGCGGGAACTGTACCAGTGCAAGGTGGATGTGGAGAGCCTGCGGCACCAGGGGGGCGCGGGGCAGGGGGACCCCCCGGCCGCGCTCAGCGACTTCCGCCAGCGCTGGGACCACCTGGAGGAGGAGATCGTCAGCCGGCAGGTGGGGAGGGGGCACGGGGGGCACAGGGCAGGGCTGGCAGGACAGGTGGGGTGCCATGAATGTGCTTGGTGGGCACGTCCTGTGGTGCTGGGTCAGCGTGGGGGGTTCCAAGTGGGCACTGGGTGGGTGCACAGGGCTGGGTGGTCCCTGGTTGGACACTGGGTAGGCACCAGGTGGTTGCCCGGGGCTGTGTGGGCTCTGTGTGGGCACCGGGTGGGCAGTGGGTGGGTGCACAGCACTGGGTGGGTGCCGGATGCTCTGTGGGTGCCCAGGACCATGTGGGCACTGAGTGGGCACTGGGTGGGTGCCCGGGGCTGTGTGGGCACTGAGTGGGCAGTGGGGTGGGTGCACAGGGCTGGGTGGACACCGGATGGGTGCTGTGTGCTCTGTGGGTGCCCAGGGCCGTGTGGTCACTGGTTGGGCAGTGGGTGGGTGCCCAGGGCTGTGTGGGTACTGGGTGGGCACTGGTTGGGCAGTGGGTGGGTGCCCAGGGCTGTGTGGGTACTGGGTGGGCACTGGTTGGGCAGTGGGTGGGTGCACAGGGGTGGATGGATGCTGGGTGGGCAGTGGGTGGGCACTGAGTGGGTGCCCAGGGCCGTGTGGTCACTGGTTGGGCAGTGGGTGGGTGCCCAGGGCTGTGTGGATACTGGGTGGGCATGCTTTGTGGGTGCCGGGTGCTCTGTGGACCCAGGGCCGAGTGGGCACCGGGTGGGCACCAGGTGGGTGCTTTGTGGGTGCCGGGTGCTCTGTGGGTGCCCAGGGCTGTGTGGATACTGGGTGGGCACCGGGTGGGTGCCGGGTGCTCTGGGGGTGCCCAGGGCCATGTGGACACCGGGTGGGCACCAGGTGGGTGCTTTCTGGGTGCCGTGTGCTCTATGGGTGCCCAGGGCCGTGTGGGCGCCGGGTGGGCACCGAGTGGGTGCCGTGTGCTCTATGGGTGCCCAGGGCCGTGTGGGCGCCGGGTGGGCACCGAGTGGGTGCCGTGTGCTCTATGGGTGCCCAGGGCCGTGTGGGCACCGGGTGGGCACCAGGTGGGTGCTTTGTGGGTGCCGTGTGCTCTGTGGGTACCCAGGGCCGTGTGGGCACCGGGTGGGCACCGGGTGGGTGCCGGGTGCTCTGTGGGTGCCCAGGGCTGGGTGGACAGTGGGTGGGTGCACAGGGCTGGATGGGCACCGGGTGGGTGCCGGGTGCTCTGTGGGTGCCCAGGGCTGGGTGGACACCGGGGGGGTGCCGTGTGCTCTGTGGGTGCCCAGGGCCGTGTGGGCACTGGGTGGGCACTGGGTGGGTGCACAGGGCTGTGTGGGCACTGGGTGGGCAGTGGGAGGGTGCCGTGTGCTCTGTGGGTACCCAGGGCCGTGTGGGCACTGGATGGGCACCGGGTGGGCACCGGGTGGGTGCCGGGGGCTCTGTGGGTGCCCAGGGCCGTGTGCGCTGCCCTTTCTTCCCCCGACACCGCGTCTCCCCCCCGGCAGCACCAGCTGGAGGCGGCGCTGCTGGGGCTGGGGCAGTTCCAGCACCAGCTGGCCGAGCTGCTGCAGTGGCTGAGCCGCACCGGGGAGCAGCTGCGCGGCCCCGCGCCCCTGCGGCCCGACCTGCAGAGCTGCGAGATCGAGCTGGCCAAGCACAAGGTGAGGCTGCGCGGGGGCCCGGGGGACACGTGCTCACAGCCACAGTCACACTGCCAGGGTGGGTGTGTCCTGGGGGTCCTGGCTGTGGTGGTACCCCAGGGTGGGGGTCCTGGCCGTGGTGCCACCCTCAGGGGGGGTGTCCTGGCCATGGTGACACCCCAGGGGGAGTGTCCTGGCCATGGTGTCCTGGCTGTGGTGCCACCCTCAGGGTGGGTGTCCTGGCCATGGTGGCACCCCAGGGTGGGTGTCCTGGCCGTGGTGCCACCCTCGCCCGGGGGACACGTGCTCACAGCCACAGTCACACTGCCAGGGTGGGTGTGTCCTGGGGGTCCTGGCTGTGGTGGTACCCCAGGGTGGGGGTCCTGGCCGTGGTGCCACCCTCAGGGTGGGTGTCCTGGCC
The DNA here is from genome assembly GCF_017590055.1 of Onychostruthus taczanowskii. Lineage (NCBI taxonomy): Eukaryota > Metazoa > Chordata > Aves > Passeriformes > Passeridae > Onychostruthus > Onychostruthus taczanowskii. Next base: position 112,401 of record NW_024499685.1, read on the forward strand.
ATGGTGACACCCCAGGGTGGGTGTCCTGGCTGTGATGGCACTCCAGGCTGGGGGTGCTGGTCATGGTGGCACCCCATGGTGGTTGTCTGGGACATGGTGGCAGCCCCAGGGTAGATGTCCTGGCCATGGTGGCACCCCAGGCTGGGTGTCCTGGCTGTGATGGCACTCCAGGCTGGGGGTGCTGGTCATGGTGGCACCCCAGGGTGGGTGTCCTGGCCATGGTGGCATCCCAGGGTAGGTGTCCTGGCCGTGATGTCACCTCAAGGTGGGTGTCCCAGCTGTGGTGGCACCCTGAGGCTGGGGGTCCTGGCCACAGGGCACCCCAAGGTGTGTCCTGGCCCTGGTGCCACCCCCAGGGTGGGTGTCCTGGCCCTGGTGGCACCCCCAGGGTGGGTGTCCTGGTTGTGCTGTCACCCCAGGGTGGGTGTCCTGGCCATGGTGGCACCCCAGGGTGGGTGTCCTGGTTGTGCTGGCACCCCAGGGTGGGTGTCCCAGCTGTGGTGACACCCCAGGGTGGGTGTCCTGGCCATGGTGGCACCCCAGGGTGGGTGTCCTGGTTGTGCTGGCACTCCAGGGTGGGTGTCCTGGCCCTGGTAGCACCCCCAGGATGGGTGTCCTGGTTGTGCTGGCACTCCAGGGTGGGTGTCCTGGCCGTGATGGCCCCCCCAGGGTGGGTGTCCTGGCTGTGATAGCACTCCAGGCTGGGGGTCCTGGCCATGGTGGCACCCCAGGGTGGGTGTCTGGGACGTGGTGGCAGCCCCAGGGTAGATGTCCTGGCCATGGTGGCACTCCAGGATGGGTGTCTGGAACATGGTGACACCCCAGGGTGGGTGTCCTGGCTGTGATGGCACCCCAGGCTGGGGGTCCTGGTCATGGTGGCACCCCAGGGTGGGTGTCCTGGCCATGGTGGCACCCCCAGGCTGGGGGTCCTGGCCATGGTGGCACCCCAGGGTGGGTGTCCTGGCCACAGGGTGCTGCTGCCTGGCCCCTCCTCGTGTGCTGCCTCAGCAGGGCCGGGCAGGCTGCAGCACAGGGACGCGTCCCCTCCCGCTGTGACACCACGGGAGGAGTGAGCTGTCCCAGTGCCACAGCCCCTTGCCCGGGCACGCTCCTGACGTGCCTGACGCGGGCGAGGCTGCGCGGGCCGGGCTGTCCCCAGGCCGGGGGGGCCGTGCAAGGGGTACCTGTCCCCTGTGCGCCTGTCCCGGCCACCCCGCTGCCACGAGTCGGCAAATCCTGTCCCTCGGCCCTGCCCCGCACCCTGATTTTCACCCTGTGCTCGCGCTGGTGAGACCACACCTTGAGTGCTGTGTCCAGTTCTGGGCCATCAGTTTGGGGAGGATGTTGAGATGCTTGAGTGTGTCCAGAGGAGGGCAACGAGGCTGGTGAGGGAACACAAGCCCTGTGAGGAACGTCTGAAGGAGCTGGGGTTGTTTAGCCTGCAGAAGAGGAGGCTCAGGGGTGACCTTATTGCTCTCTACACCTTCCTGAAGGGAGGTTGCAGACAGCTGGGGGTTGTCTCTTCCACAGGGCAGCACTGACAGAACCAGAGGACACAGTCTCAGCTATGTCAGGGAAGGCATAGGTTGGATATTAGGAAAAAATTGTCACGGAAAGAATAATAAAGTACTGGAATGCTCTTCCCAGGGAGGTGGTAGAACCAGCATCTCTGGATGTGTTTAAAAAAAGACTGGACATGGCACTTGGTGCTACAGTCTAGTTGAGGTGTTAGGGCATGGGTTGGACTCGATGATCTTAGAGCTTCCATCCTCATTACTCTGTGGTTCTGCGATTCTGAGATAAGAGCCCTGGCACCCCCTTGGAGGCACCCACGGGTGCCATCCCTGCCCAGGGTGGCACCCCCAGTCCCCAGGGCTGTGGTGGCAGCGGTGCTGGGGGCAGCAGAGCTGTCTCGGGGCGCGGGGCTTTAGGAACGAGGGGCGTGGGTGCCCCTGCCCCAGCCGTGACCCCGCCGCTCCGCTCCGTCCCCAGGTGCTGCGCACCGACGTGATGTCCCACGCCCGCACGGTGCAGTCGGTGACCGAGGCTGGCCAGGGGCTGCTGCTCTCCAGCCTGGGCGAGAGCGTGGAGGGGCTGCAGCGCAGCCTGCAGCAGCTGGAGCAGCACTGGGAGCTGGTGCGCAGCGAGACCGAGAGCCGGCAGCTGGAGCTGGAGAACAACCTCAGCCAGGTACGGCCGCGGTGCCACGGCGCTGCCGGGCGCTGCCGGCCGGCGCTGAGCCCCGCCTCGCCCCCAGGTGCAGGACATCACGCTGGAGATCACGGAGCTGCTGCAGTGGCTGGAGCAGGTGGAGCTGCAGCTCTTCTGCTCCAAGCCGGCCTGGGGCCACCCGGATGCCACCAAAGAGAAGCTCAACGCGCACCTGGTGAGAGCCAGCGCTAGCCCGGGCCCTGCTAGAGACCTGTTGGTCTCTTGGGGGGATGTGTGCTCCAGATCCGCCCTTCCCCGCACTGCTGGGCCAGGATCCTTCTCTGCTGCCTCTTCCCTGCAGCCAGGCAGAGCCTGGTGCCCGTCCCTCAGCTGCTCCAGCTCTGTAAGACAGAGCAGGAGCCGTCCTTGTCCCTTGCCCAGAAACTGTTCCTGTCCCCATCCACATCCCTGTCTTCATCCCCTCTCCCTGTTCACTGTGTCTGTCTCCCTTGTCCCCATCCTCTGTTTGTTCCCATCCCTGTCCCCCTTCCCATCCCCATCTCTGTTCCCGTTCCCATCCCCATCCCTGTCCCTATCCCCCCATTCCCATCCCCCATTCCCATCCCCATCCCCATCCCCATTCCCATTCCCGTTCCCATCCCTGTTCCCATTCCCATTCCCATCCCCATCCCTGTTCCCATTCCCATTCCCATCCCCATCCCCGTTCCCGTTCCCATTCCCATCCCTGTACCCGTCACCCTGCCTGCCCCATCCGCACCCTCATCCCTGCCCCCGTCCCACTCCGTGTCCCCTCCTGGCCCTGCCCGCGGTCCCGCTGCTGATGCCGGTGCCCGGCCGTCGCGCTGTCCCGGCAGGAGCTGTGCCGGGAGCTGGAGGCGCGGGCCGTCACCTACCGGGGGCTGCGGGAGCGGCTGCAGCGCCTGCTGGACTCGTGCCGCGCCGGCCGGCCCTGCAGCACCGAGCACAGCCTGCGGCTCCTCGAGCAGAAGTGGGAGAGCGTCCAGGCCGAGGCCCAGGAGAGGAAGGTGTGCGGGGTGGTGGGGGGCTGCGACCCCCGGGGGGCTCACCCTGACCGGGTCAGGAGCAGGGGAGCCCGTGCCCACCGGTGCCCGTCCCCCGCTCAGGAGCGCCTGGCCGAGGGGCTGACGGTCACCACCGAGTTCCACGGCTCCGCGCAGGAGCTGCTGCGCTGGGTGGCCCACGCCGAGGAGCTGCTGGGGTCCCCCGCGCCCCCCAGCTTCGTCCTGGACACCGTCACCGCGCAGATCCAGGAGCACAAGGCAAGAGCGGGCGCCGTGCCCTCAGGGCCGGTTCGTGGAGCTGGGGTCTGCCCGAGGGGTGCTGTGTGGCACCTGGAGGGTGCCCGGGGCCAGTGGCATGTGTGTCCCTGTGGCGGTGTGACACGAAATGAACGACACTCGCACGCTGAGGTGTCCAAGGTAAAAAAAAAAGGCGCCTTTATTTCCAGAGCTTGATATTTATAGAATTCCAAAAGTGACCATGGACTGGAGGATGAAATTGCCACCTCTTCAACCACACTGGTCAAACCAACAGTCCATCAATTCTCTCCTCCTCCAGAAAGGGACGCAAAACAATCATTATTTACGTGAAGAGTGCGTGAGACACTCCATTACTAAAACGCGAACATTTTTGTAAAGGCTTAGAAGAACTTTAGGAGAACAGGGCGGCGTGTCCCCACCGCAGCGGACAGCTCTGCGCCCTGTCCCAGCACGTGCCTGGTGCTCCACGTCCCATCCTGGCACGGGCTGTGTCCGGGGGCTCCTCACCCACCCCAGGACCACCCTCACCCAGCTGCCCCCTCCCCGCAGGCCCTGGTGAAGGAGGCGAACGCCCACGGGGAGAAGCTGGGCGGCCTGGAGGCCGTGGCCGCGCGCCTGAAGGATTTCAGTCGGAAGCAGGACGGGGCCGTCATCCAGAACCTGGTGCTGGCGGCCCGGGAGCGGCTGGGCAAGGTCCTGCAGCGGGCAGCAGAGAGGGGGGCGGTGCTGGAGGAGGCCCGAAAACGCAGCAAGCAGGTACCGGGACACAGCCCGGGCTGGGGAGGGGGCTCTGCCCCTTGGTGGGCTGTGGACAGGGGCCTGGAGGGACAGGACAAGGGGGAATGGCTTCCCACTGCCAGAGGGCAGGGACGGATGGCATCTTGGGAGGGAATTCTTCCCTGTGAGGGGGGTTTCCCCGAGAAGCTGTGTCTGTCCCATCCTCGGACGTGTCCAAGCCAGGTTGGATGGGGTTTGGAGCACCCTGGGCTAGTGGAAGGTGTCCGTGCCCGTGGCAGGGGAGGTGGAACTGGATGGGTCCTTCCAACCCAAACCATCCCGTGACTGTTGCTCCCATGTCATGGGTCCTGCTGGCAGCCGTGCCAGGAAGGGACCACGCGGCTCCAGCGTTGTCACTGTGCTGTACTGGCCCGTGGTTTGCCCCGTGGTGGTGGCCAGGCCGTGCCGCTCCCTTGTGTGGCTCCATGGCTCCCGTTTGGGTGGCCCCAGACCCGCTTTGCCCCCGCGTGCCCCCCTCAGCCCCCACGGGCCCCCCTTCTGCTGCAGTTCAGCGAGTCCCGGCGGCTGCTTCTGGACTGGATGGACGAGGTGGAGCAGAGCCTGGAGGTGCCGCAGGACGCTGCCACCAGCCAGGAGGAGATCAAGTGCCAGCTGGCTGAGCACAAGGTGGGGCTGTCCCTTGTGCTCCTTGGCACGGGGGGGTGCAGAACTGGGCTTCTGGGGGGCTGCAGAGTGGGGATCCCCAGCTCCCAGAGGGAACACCAGCGCCAGAAGGGTTGGGCAACTCCCCAGGGCCATCCTGCAGCGTTGGGACACCTGGGGAGGGAGTGCTGGGCCAAGGGATCCCAACTGCCCCAGAGCCCTTGGGGAAGAGGGGAGTCTCCCCCCCACATCTGGGGGGGGCCCAACACCCACCTGTGGGGCCCCTGCAGGCATTCCAGAAGGTGCTGCGGGCAAAGCGGCCGGTGTACGAGGCGACGCTGCGGAGCGGGCGGGCGCTGCGGGAAGGGGCGCGGCTGCCCCAGGACCTGCAGCCGCTGGAGGAGCTGCTGGGGGAGCTGAAGGAGCGCTGGGATGCGCTCTGCAGCCACGCCGCGGAGAGGTGGGAACGGCGCGGGAGGGACTGCGCTGGGGCGGGGGTGAGGTGGGGATGGGGAGGGGATGGGGAAGGGGTTGGGATGCAGGTGGGATGGGATGGGAATGGGGATGGAAATGGTGTAGGGTGGCACAATCTGTTCTCTGCTTGCTCTGTGGGTCTCAGGCAGTGCCAGGACCTGTCCCTCTCCATAATGGCACTGCCAGGACCTGTCCCTGTCCATAATGACACTGCCAGGACCCATCCCAATCCATAATGGCACTACCAGGACCCATCCCACTTCATGATGGCCCTGCCAGGACCTGTCCCAGTCCATAAGGGCACTTCCAGGATCTGTCCCAGTCCATGATGGCACTGCCAGGACCTGTCCCTGTCCATAATGACACTGCCAGGACCCATCCCAATCCATAATGGCACTGCCAGTACCCATCCCAGTCCATTGTGGCCCTGCCAGGACCCATCCATGTCCATAATGGCACTGCCAGGACCTGTTCCTGTCCATAATGGCACTGCCAGGATCTGTCCCTGTCCATAATGTCACTGCCAGGACACATCCCACTCCATGATGGCCCTGCCAGGACCTGTCCCAGTCCATAATGGCACTGCCAGGATCTGTCCCAGTCCATGATGGCACTGCCAGGACCTGTCCCTGTCCATTATTGTGCGGCCAGGACCCATCCAAGTCCATAATGGTGCTAGCCAGGACCTGTTCCAGTCTATAATGACATGATCAGGAACTGTCCCTGTCCATAATGGCACTGCCAGGACCCATCCCAGTCCATAATGGCACCACCAGGACCCATCCCAGTCCATGGTGGCCCTGCCAGGACCTGTCCCAGTCCATGATGACCCTTCCAGGACCCGTCCCAGTCCATGACAGCACCACCAGAACCCATCCCAGTCCATGGTGGCCCTGCCAGGACCCATCCCAGTCCATAACGGCACTGTCAGGACGGACCTGTCCCACTCTATAATGACACCGCCAGGACCCATCCCAGTCCATGACAGCACCACCAGAACCCATCCCAGTCCATCCCAGTCCATTGTGGCCCTGCCAGGACCCATAATGGCACCACCAGAACCCATCCCAGTCCATAACGGCACTGCCAGGACCCATCCCTATCCATAACATTGCCACCAGGACCCATTCCAGTCCATGATGGCACCGCCAGGACCCATCCCAGTCCATGATGGCACCACCAGGACCCATCTCAGTCCATTGTGGCCCTGCCAGGACCCATCCCAGTCCATTGTGGCCCTGCCAGGACCTGTCCCAGTCCATGACAGCACCACCAGGACCTGTCCCAGTCCATGGTGGCCCTGCCGGGACCCATCCCAGTCCATGATGGCACCACCAGGACCCATCCCAGTCCATGACGGCACCACCAGGACCCATCCCAGTCCATTGTGGCACTGCCAGCACCCATCCCAGTCCATGGTGGCCCTGCCAGTACCTGTCCTAGTCCATGATGGCCCTGCCAGCACCCATCCATGTCCATAATGGCACCACCAGGACCCATCCCAGTCCACGGTGGCCCTGCCATCTGTGTGTGGCGGCTCCGTGGGGTGCCCCCACGGTGCCCCCGGGTGCCTCAGCGCGCCCCGTGCCCCTGGCAGGCAGCACAAGCTGGAGGAGAACCTGCTCTTCTCGGGCAAGTTCACGGACGCGCTGCAGGCGCTCATGGACTGGCTGTACCGCGCCGAGCCGCAGCTCAGCGAGGACGTGCCCGTCGGAGGGGACCGCGACCTGGTCGGGGACCTCGTGGACAAGCACAAGGTGGGTGGGGTGGGGGCTGCAGGGCCCCCCCGGGCTGTGCCCGCCCTCCCTCTGGGGCAGGACGGGGCACTGCCCACTGGGGTGACCCCTGCTTGACCCCCAGTTTGTGACCCTCAAACTGGGTACTGGGGCGTTGTGTGCCCCAGAGCCGAGAAGGGTTTGGGTTGCAGGGGAGCCCTGTGCCCACTGCTGTGTGGGTTTGGGGTGCAGGGGAGCCCTGTGCCCACTGCTGGGAGGGTTTGGGGTGCAGGGGAGCCCTATATCCACTGCTGTGAGGGTTTGGGGTGCAGGGGAGCCCTATATCCACTGCTGTGAGGGTTTGGGGTGCAGGGGAGCCCTATATCCACTGCTGTGAGGGTTTGGGGTGCAGGGGAGCCCTGTGCCCTCTGCTGTGAGGGTTTGGGGTGCACAGGAACCCCATTCCCACTTCTGTAAGACTTTGGGGTGCACAGGAATCCTGTGCCCTCTGCTGTGAGGGTTTGGGGGTGCAGGGGAAGACTGTGCCCACTGCTGTGAAGGTTTGGGGTGCACAGGAACCCTATTTCAACGTCTGTGAGGGTTTGGGGTGCACAGGAGCCCTGTGCCCACTGCTGTGAGATTTTGGGGTGCAGAGGAACCCTGTGCCCACTGCTGTGAGATTTTGGGGTGCACAGAAACCCTGTACCCATTGCTGTTAGGATTTGGGGTGCAGAGGAACCCTGTGCCCACTGTTGTGAGGGTTTAGGGTGTAGGAGAGCCCTGTGCCCACTGCTGTGAGGGTTTGGGGTGCACAGGAACCCCGTGCCCACTGCTGTGAGGGTTTGGGGTGCAGGAGAACCCCATTTCCACGTCTCTGAGGGTTTGGGGTGCAGGAGAGCCCTGTGCTCACTGCTGTGAGGGTTTGGGGGTGCAGGAGAGCCCTATATCCACTGCTGTGAGGGTTTGGGGTGCAGGGGAGCCCTATATCCACTGCTGTAAGATTTTGGGGTGCAGGGGAGTCCTATATCCACTGCTGTGAGGGTTTGGGGTGCAGGGGAGCCCTATATCCACTGCTGTGAGGGTTTGGGGTGCAGGGGAACACTGTGCCCACTGCTGTGACGGTTTGGGGTGCACAGGAACCCCATTCCCACTTCTGTAAGACTTTGGGGTGCACAGGAATCCTGTGCCCTCTGCTGTGAGGGTTTGGGGGTGCAGGGGAAGACTGTGCCCACTGCTGTGAAGGTTTGGGGTGCACAGGAACCCTATTTCAACGTCTGTGAGGGTTTGGGGTGCACAGGAGCCCTGTGCCCACTGCTGTGAGATTTTGGGGTGCAGAGGAACCCTGTGCCCACTGCTGTGAGATTTTGGGGTGCACAGAAACCCTGTACCCATTGCTGTTAGGATTTGGGGTGCAGAGGAACCCTGTGCCCACTGTTGTGAGGGTTTAGGGTGTAGGAGAGCCCTGTGCCCACTGCTGTGAGGGTTTGGGGTGCAGGGGAGCCCTATATCCACTGCTGTGAGGGTTTGGGGTGCACAGAAACCCTGTACCCATTGCTGTTAGGATTTGGGGTGCAGAGGAACCCTGTGCCCAGTGCTGTGAGGGTTTGGGGTGCACAGGAACCCCGTGCCCACTGCTGTGAGGGTTTGGGGTGCAGGAGAACCCCATTTCCACGTCTCTGAGGGTTTGGGGTGCAGGAGAGCCCTGTGCTCACTGCTGTGAGGGTTTGGGGTGCACAGAAACCCTATACCCATTGCTGTTAGGATTTGGGGTGCAGAGGAACCCTGTGCCCATTGTTGTGAGGGTTTAGGGTGTCGGAGAGCCCTGTGCCCACTGCTGTGAGATTTTGGGGTGCAGGAGAGCCCTGTGCTCACTGCTGTGAGGGTTTGGGGTGCACAGAAACCCTATACCCATTGCTGTTAGGATTTGGGGTGCAGAGGAACCCTGTGCCCATTGTTGTGAGGGTTTAGGGTGTCGGAGAGCCCTGTGCCCACTGCTGTGAGATTTTGGGGTGCAGGAGAGCCCTGTGCTCACTGCTGTGAGGGTTTGGGGTGCACAGAAACCCTATACCCATTGCTGTTAGGATTTGGGGTGCAGAGGAACCCTGTGCCCATTGTTGTGAGGGTTTAGGGTGTCGGAGAGCCCTGTGCCCACTGCTGTGAGGGTTTGGGGTGCACAGAAACCCTATACCCATTGCTGTTAGGATTTGGGGTGCAGAGGAACCCTGTGCCCACTGTTGTGAGGGTTTAGGGTGTAGGAGAGCCCTGTGCCCACTGCTGTGAGGGTTTGGGGTGCACAGGAACCCCATTCTCACTTCTGTAAGACTTTGGGGTGCACAGGAACCCTGTGCCCTCTGCTGTGAGGGTTTGGGGGTGCAGGGGAAGACTGTGCCCACTGCTGTGAAGGTTTGGGGTGCACAGGAACCCTATTTCAACGTCTGTGAGGGTTTGGGGTGCAGGAGAGCCCCATTCCCATTGCTGTGAGGGTTTGGGGTACACAGAAATCCCGTGCCAACTGCTGTGAGGGTTTGGGGTGCAGGAGAGCCCCGTGCTCACTGCTGTGAGGGTTTTGGGGTGCAGGGGAGCCCAGTGCTCACTGCTGTGAGATTTTGGAGTGCAGAGGAACCCTGTGCCCACTGCTGTGAGATTTTGGGGTGCAGAGGAACCCTGTGTTCAGTGCTGTGAAGGTTTGGGGTGCACAGAAACCCTGTACCCATTGCTCTTAGGATTTGGGGTGCAGAGGAACCCTGTGCCCACTGCTGTGAGATTTTGGGGTGCAGGAGAGCCCTGTGCTCACTTTTTTAAGGGTTTGGGGTGCGGGGAAGCCCCGTGCTCACTTTTTAAAGGGTTTGGGGTGCAGGAGAGCCCCGTGCTCACTGCTGTGAGGGTTTGGGGTGCAGAGGAACAAAGTTCCCAGTTCTGTGAGGGTTTGGGATGCGGGGGAGCCCTGTGCTCACTTTTTAAAGCGTTTGGGGTGCAGGGGAGCCCTGTGCTCACTTTTTTAAGGGTTTGGGGTGCTGGAGAGCCCTGTGCTCACTTTTTTAAAGGTTTGGGGTGTGGGGAAGCCCCGTGCTCACTTTTTTAAGCGTTTGGGGTGCAGGGGAGCCCTGCCCAGTGGTGGGGTGCCTGTCCCACCGTCCCGCCGTGCCTGCCAGGTGTTCCAGAAGGAGCTGGGCAAGCGAGCCAGCTGCATCAAGACGCTGAAGCGCTCGGTGCGGGACCTGACGCGCGGCAGCAGCAGCGTGGACTCGCAGTGGCTGCAGCGGCAGGTGGAGGAGCTCAGCACCCGCTGGGACCTGGTCTGCAAACTCTCCCTGTCCAAGCAGGCCCGGCTGGAGGCGGCGCTGCGGCAGGTGAGGGCTGGGGGGCGGCCGGGGAGCCCCCGGCGTGGGGGGCACCAGGGGAACCCCCGGGGTGGGGTCTGCAACAGGGAAATCCCAGGGTGTGGGTCTACAGCAGGGGAGCCCCTGGGCTGGGGTCTGCAGCAGGGGAGCTCTGGGGCTGGGGGTCAGTGGGGGAGCCCCCGGGTTGGGGGGCACCAGGGGAACAGCCGGGATGGGGGGCCCGTGTTGGGGTCTGCAGTGGGGGGACCCTGGGTTGGGGGGCAGTGGGAGAGACCCCAGGTTGGGGTCTGCAGCGGGGGGAATGCCCGGGGTGGAATTTGCAGCAGAGGAATCCCGGGTTGGGGTCTGCAGGGGGGGAACCCCCGGTTTGGGGGGCAGTGGGAGAGCCCCCAGAGTGGGGTCTGCAGCAGGGGAACCCCCGGGGTCGGGGTCAGTGGGAGAGCCCCCGGGGCGGGGGGCACCAGGGGAACCCCCGTGTTGGGGTCTGCAGCCGGAGCACCCCTGTGGTGAGGCTGAGATGGACGTGGGGGTGTGGGGTGCTTGGGTGGGGGGTGCCCGTGTTTTGGGGTGCTTGGCTGGTGGGTGGCCGTGTTTTGGGGAATGCTGTGTGGGGTGCTGGGCTGGTGGGTGGCTGAGCTTTTGGGGATGCTCATGTGGTGGTGGCCGTATTTTGAGGGGTGCTCACTGGTGGGTTGCCGTGTTTTGGGGGGTTCTCCGTGGGGTGCTCGGCTGGTGGGTGGCCGTGTTTTGGGGGGGTCTCAGTGGGGTGCTTGGCTGGTGGCTGGCTGCACTTCCATGCACTTTGGCATGGTGGGTGGCTTTGTTTTGGGGGGTGTTCTGTGGGGTGATAGGTGGTCGTGTTTTGGGGGGTGCTCAGCTGGTGGGTGGCCGTGTTTTGTGGGGTGCTCAGCAGGTGGGGGGCCGTGTTTTGGGGTGTTCTCTGTGGGGTGCTCACTGGTGGGTGGCCGTGTTTTGGGGGTTCTCCGCGGGGTGCTCACTGGTGGGTGGCCGTGTTTTGGGGAGTGCTCTGCTGGCGGGTGGCCGTGTTTTGGGGGGTGCTCACTGGTGGGTGGCCGTGTTTTGGGGGGTTCTCCGTGGGGTGCTCACTGGTGGGTGGCCGTGTTTTGGGGAGTGCTCCGGGCTGCCTGTGTGGCGTGGGGCTGTGCCTTTTGGGGTTCTCCGTGGGGTGCTCACTGGTGGGTGGCCGTGTTTTGGGGAGTGTTTTTGGGAGTGCTCCGGGCCGCCTGTGTGGCGTGGGGCTGTGCCGTTTGGGGCTCTCCGCGGGGCGCGGTGCTGCGTGGGGCCGTGCGGTTCTGTCTCAAGCTGCCGTGGCCGGGTGCCAGGCTGCCTGCTGCGGGTGCCTGTTGCGGGCGTGAGTGCGTGCAGCGTGCCCGGGTGGCCCGGCAGGGTCAGAGGAAATCCCGCCCGCGTGCGGAGCGGGGTGCGGGCTCTCCCCTCGCTCCCGCCGTGGGCTTGCCAGCAGCTCTCCCTGGGCACGGCGCCCGTGCCAGGGGCTTGCCCGCCCAGCAGGGCTCAGGGACTGCCCAGGAGGCTCAGGGGGCTCAGGGGGTGCCGGGTGGGCGCTGAGCGGGTCCCCGCTGTCGTGGCAGGCGGAGGAGTTCCACACGCTGGTGCACTCCTTCCTGGGGCGCCTGACCGAGTCGGAGAAGACCCTCAAGTACGGAGTGTTCCCCGAGGAGGAGGCGGCCGTGCAGGAGTGCCAGGCCCAGCTGCAGGTGGGTGCCAGCCCCCCCAGCCCCCCGGTTGGCTCCAGCTTTGCCCCAGCACCTCCATCACCGGGGTCAGCCGGCCCCAGCTGGGCTGTGGGATCCCCACAGAGCAAGATGTGGCATGCTGGGTGCCACCGCTGAGAGGTTTGGGATGTTGGGTCCCACCCCACCAAAACCACGGGGTTTGGGGCCCCAAGTGCCCTGAGGTGGGGAGATTTGGGCACCCCCACCCCAGTCTGGAGGGCTGACAGTGCCACGTCCGTGTCCCCCCAGGAGCTGATGCAGTCCTTGCAGTGCCAGCAGCTGGAGCTGGAGTGCATCACCTCGCTGGGGGAGGAGATCCTCAGCACCTGCCACCCCGACTCCGTCATCACCATCAAATCCTGGGTCACGGTCGCCAAGAGCCGCTTCCAGGAGGTGAGACAGGTGCCCCGTCCCCATCCCTGCCCGGGGGGCAGAGTGGCACCCAAACCTGGGGAAAGCATGGCCCCACACTGCCATGAACACCCTATGTGTGGAGACACGAGGCTTGATTCTATGTTTTAGAAGGTTGGTTTATTATATTATGATAAAATTTATATTAAAATACGACATTAAAACTATACTAAAAGAATAGAGAGGAAAAGATCATCAGAAGAACAGGAACAGAATGCATAAAAAAATTTTGGCACCTCAGCACAGGTGGCTGTGATTTGTCATCAATGGAAAACAATCCACATGGACCAATGGAAGATGCACAGTAACAATAGTTATTGTTTACATCTCTCTCCTGAGGCTCCTCAGCTTCCCAGGAGGGAAAAATCCTAGCAAAGGTTTTTTCATAAAATATCATGGCTACACCTGTCCCACTGCCCCACGCCTCTCCCACCACCAGGGACTGCCAGGTGCAGCCCCCCAACCAGAGCATTGCAGGATCTGGGGGGTGCTCGGCCCCCGGGGGTCTTGGCCTTGCTATTGTCACCCCACGGTCCCCCACCCTGTGGCCTCACGGGGTCACCTGGGGCCTCCACAGCCCCCCTGGATGGTGGTGGCTCATTCCTGGGCAACGGCAGCCACCACGCAGCTGAGGCAGGGAATCTGGGGGCAGTGTCCTAGGGACCCTCACCCCAGACCATGCTCCCACAGCGGCCCAGAGCCTCCCTGGGTTGCTCTGGGTTTGTAGGTAAGAGGCTCCTGGCACTCCTGGGACTGGTCTGGCGAGTTCAGCCGATCCCACACAAAGCCCTTACTGAGCAGGGACCTGCAGGATCCGCTCTGGATCTGCCCTGGGGCTGCCCCCCTCACCCCCCTCGCCCCAAAATGGGACAGCAGCCGCCATGGCCACAGAGCACAGACCTGGGGACGCTCGGCATGTGGGGGCAGCACCCCCAGCCCTGCCCCAGCTGCCCAGCAGGAGCCTGGTGCTGCCCCAAGTCCCTGCCCAGTGTCCCTGCCCCGTCTCCCTGCCCCATATCCCACCCCCATGTCCCAGCCCCATGTCCCTGCCCCATATCTCTGCCTCATGTCCCTGCCCCCATGTCCCTGCCCCATGTCCCAGCCTCATGTCCCAGCCCCATGTCCCTGCCCCATGTCCCTGTCCCAGGTGGGGGACCTTGGAGTGCGCAGTGGGGTGCCATCCCTGCCCCATGTCCCTGCCCCATAGCCCTGCCCCATGTCCCTGTCCCATGTCCCTTCCCCACGTCCCTGTCCCATGTCCCTGCCCCATGTCCCAGCCTCATGTCCCTGTCCCATGTCCCTGTCCCATGTCCCTGCCCCATGTCCCTGCCCCATATCTCTGCCTCATGTCCCTGCCCCCATGTCCCAGCCCCCTGTCCCAGGTGGGGGACCTTGGAGTGCGCAGTGGGGTGCCATCCCTGCCCCATGTCCCTGCCCCATAGCCCTGCCCCATGTCCCTGTCCCATGTCCCTTCCCCACGTCCCTGTCCCATGTCCCTGCCCCATGTCCCAGCCTCATGTCCCTGTCCCATGTCCCTGTCCCATGTCCCTGCCCCATGTCCCTGCCCCATATCTCTGCCTCATGTCCCTGCCCCCATGTCCCAGCCCCCTGTCCCAGGTGGGGGACCTTGGAGTGCGCAGCAGGGTGCCATCCCTGCCCCATGTCCCTGCCCCATAGCCCTGCCCCATGTCCCTGTCCCATGTCCCTTCCCCACGTCCCTGTCCCATGTCCCTGCCCCATGTCCCAGCCTCATGTCCCTGTCCCATGTCCCTGTCCCATGTCCCTGCCCCATGTCCCTGCCCCATATCTCTGCCTCATGTCCCTGCCCCCATGTCCCAGCCCCCTGTCCCAGGTGGGGGACCTTGGAGTGCGCAGTGGGGTGCCATCCCTGCCCCATGTCCCTGCCCCATAGCCCTGCCCCATGTCCCTGTCCCATGTCCCTTCCCCACGTCCCTGTCCCATGTCCCTGCCCCATGTCCCTGCCTCATGTCCCTGTCCCATGTCCCTGTCCCATGTCCCTGCCCCATGTCTCTGCCCCATATCTTTGCCTCATGTCCCTGCCCACATGTCCCTGCCCCATGTCCCTGCCCCATGTCGCAGCCCCCTGTCCCAGACGGGGGACCTTGTGGCGCACAGTGGGGTGCCATCCCTGTCCCATATCCCTGCCCCATATCCCACGCCCGTGTCCCAGCCCCCTGTCCCTGCCCGGTATCCCTGTCCCGTGTCCCAGCCCGCTGTCCCAGACAGGGGACCTTGAGGCTCGCAGCGGGGTGCCATCCCTGCCCCATATCCCTGCCCCATGTCCCACCCCCGTGTCCCAGCCCCCTGTCCCTGCCCCATATCCCTGCCCCGTGTCCCAGCCCGCTGTCCCAGACAGGGGACCTTGAGGCTCGCAGCGGGGTGCCATCCCTGCCCCATATCTTGTGGCCCGCAGTGGGGTGCCATCCCCGTGCCCCCCGCGCCCCACGGGCCCCGGCCGCCCCGCAGGTGCTGAGCTGGGCGCAGCAGCAGGGCGAGCGGCTGCGGGCGCAGGCGGCCGCGCTGGCGGCAGAGCGGGAGGAGACGGAGCAGCTGCTGGACTGGATCACGGCGGCCGAGGAGGCGCTGGGGCTGCGCGACCAGGAGCCGCTGCCCGAGGAGGCCGAGCAGCTGGAGGAGCTCAGCGCCCAGCACGCGGTGAGGGACCCCGAACCCGGCTGGCCCTGGGGACCGCGGCACCCCCCGACACACCCCGACACAGCTGGGCCGACAGCTAGCCCCACCGAGGGCTTTGGGGAGCACTGGGCTTCTGGGTTGTGCTTGCTTTGGCACAGGGGGCTGGGGGGCACGGGGGGGCTGTGGAATGGGAGGCTGGGGAATATGGGGAAAAATTGGGCGGAAATGGGGAAAAACAGGAGGGAAATGGGGGAAAATGGGGAAATTGGGTAAAAATATGGAGCACGGGGGTCTGGGGAGCACAGGGGGGTCTGGGGATCATGGTGGGGCTGTGGAGCATGGGGGGCTCTACCGGCCAGCAATCAGCGCCATTGCTCCTCCCCAGGTGTTCATGGAGGAGCTGAACCGCAAGCAGCCTGACGTGGAGAAGGTGACCAAGAGCTGCAAGCGGAAGCTGGCGGTGGATCTGGGCCCCCCGGCCACCCGCCGACTGGCCACACGTAAGGAGCCCCCGTCATTGCCCCCCACATCCCCCGGGACCCCCGGCCGCGCCCTCACCCCGCTCTCCGCAGGTCGCCGCAGCGGGGGGAAGGCGCAGGGCACGGCGGCCGTGCCGCTCGGGGGGCTGGAGCCCCAGACCCCCCTCATGGCCCAGCTGCTGCACCGCTGGCAGCAGCTCTGGCTGCTGGCCCTGGACCGGCAGTACCGGCTGGAGACGGCCCTGCAGCGCCTGCGGGAGGTAGGGCTGCCACCCAGGGGTCCCCCTGCCCTGGGGGTCCTGAGTAGCTCCTCTCATCTTCTGCCCATGGGCCCCCCAACCAGGTCAGATGCAGATGGGGTCACCCTGTCCCTGCAGCTGGGGGTCCCATGGGTGCACCTTGACATCCCAGAGGGGCTGCTGGAGCCCTGTGCACCACAGAGTGGGGGGTCCTGGGCAGAGACCCTCCCCCTGCAGCCTTGTCAGGGCCAGGGCTGGGAGCAGCCAGGCCGTGGAGCTGAGGCTGGACGCGGGCACAGCGTGGGGGGCACGAGGGGGGTCCTGCTGTGGTGTTCATCCCCCCTGTGCCCCTCGCAGCTGGAGGAGTTCGCGCACTTTGACTTCGGGGTCTGGAGGAAGCGCTACATGCAGTGGATCAGCCAGATGAAGTCCCGCGTCCTGGACGTGTTCCGCGGCATCGACAGGGACCAGGACGGGCGCATCAGCCAGCGGGAATTCGTCGAGAGCGTCCTCGCCTCCAGTGGGTGCCGGGGGGGCTGGAGGACGCTGAGGGGGCCGGCACTGGGGGGCTGACGGTCCCCGTCCCCCCACAGAGTTCCCCACCAACGTCCTGGAGATGAATGCCGTGGCCACCATCTTCGACATGAACGGCGACGGCTTCATCGACTACTACGAGTTCGTCAGCGCCCTGCACCCCAACCGGGACCCGCTGCGCCGCTCCGCCGACGCCGATCAGATCCAGGACGAGGTGTGGGGGGGTCAGCGAGGGTGGGGGGGCGACTGGAAGGGTGGGCACCCCGCCTGGGGCTGAGCTGAGCGTGCCCTGCAGGTGAACAGGCAGGTGGCCCAGTGCAACTGCGCCAAGCGTTTCCAGGTGGAGCAGATCAGCGCCAACAGGTACCGGGTAAGTGCCGAGCTGGGTTCCGGCTTGCTCTGACACCTGTGCACGTCCCCGTGCCCCGTGCAGGGGTCCTGCAGTGCCCGTGTGCCAGGGCAGGGAGGGGGCACAGCCCCGTGCAGGGGTCCTGCAGTGCCCGTGTGCCAGGGCAGGGAGGGGGCACAGCCCCGTGCCCCGGGCAGGGGTCCTGCCGTGCCCAGGACAGGGAGGGGGCACAGCCCTGTGCCCTGGGCAGGGGTCCTGCCATGCCCGTGTGCCAGGGCAGGGAGGGGGCACAGCCCCGTGCAGGGGTCTTGCAGTGCCCGTGTGCCGGGGCAGGGAGGGGGCACAGCCCCGTGCAGGGGTCCTGCAGTGCCCGTGTGCCAGGGCAGGGAGGGGGCACAGCCCCGTGCCCCATGCAGGGGTCCTGCAGTGCCCCTGTGCCGGGGCAGGGAGGGGGCACATCCCGTTCCCTGAGAGCCCGGCCCCTGTGGGAGGGCAGGGCCGCAGGGGGGGGCAGGTCTGGGTGCTGCCACCTGCTCTGGCACCCCTTCCCGCTGCCCAGCCCTGCCAAAGCCCCCACCTTGCCCCAGCGTCCCTCTCCCTGCAGTTCGGGGAGTCCCAGCAGCTGCGGATGGTGCGGATCCTGCGCAGCACCCTCATGGTGCGGGTGGGTGGGGGCTGGATCGCCCTGGACGAGTTCCTGGTGAAGAACGACCCCTGCAGAGGTGGGTGTGGGGGTCCCACACCGGGCACTCGTGCGGGGGTGGGGGGTCCCCGTGCCCGGCGCGGTGCCTGCGGGGCCATGGGGGGCACAGCTTAGCGCACTCCCCAGGGTCTCGCACTGCTGGGACCCCATCACTCGCCCCCTCCGTTGTCCCCAGTGAAGGGAAGGACCAACCTGAAGATCAACGAGAAGTACCTGTCCTCCGACGTCTTCGGGGCCGCCGCCAGGTGTGCCGGCAACCAATCTGCGGCCTCCTCCAAAGTGCTGTCCCCGAGCCGCTCCAACTCCAGCCTCAGCCTCTACAGCAGCGCCTCGGCCCCCAGCAGCCCCCTGGCCAGGAAGGTAAGGGCCGTGGAGCCCCCCGTGAAGTCCCGATCCCCCCCAACCCACCCGCCGCGGGCGCTGACCCTCACCTCCCGCAGTCGGTGCTGCGGAGGACGCGCTCCGGGGACCGCTGTCCGCGCTCCCGGGGCTCGGGGCTGCCCGACGGAGCCGAGCTGCAGTTCAGCGCGGCTGAGGAGAGCCTGGCTGTGGCACCCCCAGGTGAGCGCCGCGGGGCTGGGGGGCACGGGGGAGCCGGGCTCGGTGTGCGCTGTGCCCGTCCCTCGCAGCGCTGGAGCCGCGGGCAGGAGAGCTCCGCGCTCCAGCCCCTCCGCGCCCCCGCAGAGCCGCCCGAAGGGTCCCCCCCGGAGCGCTGCAGCCCCTGCCGCTGACCCCCGCGCCCGCCCTGCGCCCAGCACCCTCGGCCGGCCCCACTCAGGACCCTCCTCCACCGGGCTGGAGGGCGGCGAAGCCGCGGCCGCGCTCCCCGCGGGTCTCCGGCCCGGCGCTGCGGCCCCCCGAGCGGGGCTGAGCTGTACGCCCGCCAGCGATCCCGCCGGGGCCCGTTCCAGAGGATATGCAAGTATCTCCCGACACCCACCAAGCCCCCGGGCTCTGGTCTCCCGCCCCACGGCTCCAGCGGGCGGCGAGGGGGGGGTCTGAGCCCCGGTGCCCCGCTCCGAGTGCCCGGGGCTGTGGGGCCAGCCGGGCCCCCCCCGCCGGGCTCTGCCCTTCTGCCGTGTCGCCAGCTCAGGGCGGCTGCGGTACCCCCGGCGTCCGGCCTTGCTGACGGGGGTCCCCATCGTGCCTCCCACGCCCCGGCGGGAGGTGGCCGGGCTCGGCAGCCGGGCACCGGGGACCCCCGGCCGGATGCCGAGCCCCGTTTCTGGTGCTAACCCTCACCCCTCGGCCTTCGGTGTGCGCGCACGGGCCCCCGGCTCTTTCCGCCCCCCATTCCGGGGGTCTCGCCGCGGGCGGGGGTCCCCTGGCACGGGGCTGCACTCCCGTGCTACCGGCGGCACCGGCGGGCAGCGGGACCCCCGCCCTGCTGACGCATGCTCACCGTGCCACCCCGCTAACCGGACAGCAGTAGCGCTGAATGTAACCCCGGCCGGGCCCGCCCGCCGCCACAATAAACTGTAGTGAGGTTCCTTTTTCTATGAGCACCCCGTCTGTCCGTCCGTCCGTCCGCTCGGGGAGGGGCTCCACGCCATCCCTCGGCCTGCTTGCCCCTCTGCCCAAGCTGGGGTCCGTCGGTCTGTCTGTCTGCTCGGGGCGGGAGGCTGTACTCTGACTGGTGTGCTCACCCCGCTGTCAGGATGGGGAGCTGTAGTCCGTCAGTCTGTCTGTCTGCTCAGGACAAGGGGCTGCAGTCTGTCAGTCTGTCCATCTGCCCAGGACTAGGGGCTGCAGTCTGTCAGTCTGTCTGTCTGTCTGGACAAGGGGCTGCAGTCCATCAGTCTGTCCATCTGCTCAGGACAAGGGGCTACAGTCCTTCGGTCTGTCTGTATTCAGGACAAGGGGCTACAGTCCTTCAGTCTGTCTGTATTCAGGACAAGGGGCTGCAGTCAGTCTGTCAGTCAGTCAGTCTGTCTGGACAAGGGGCTGCAGTCCATCAGTCTGTCCATCTGCTCAGGACAAGGGGTTACAGTCCTTCAGTCTGTCTGTATTCAGGACAAGGGGCTGCAGTCAGTCTGTCAGTCAGTCAGTCTGTCTGGACAAGGGGCTGCAGTCCGTCAGTCCGTCCCCCCCTTACCACTGTCCCATCCCACAGCCGGTGCCCAGCAGGGCGGTGGCACTCGGTGGCCGGGCAGGGCCGGGTGTGCCCCAGCCGGTGCCACCGGCAGCACGGTGGCACTCGGTGGCCGGGCAGGGCCGGGTGTGCCCCAGCCGGTGCCACCGGCAGCGCCGCCCGGCGCCGGAGCCGCGGCTGGCGAGCCCCGGGCGCTGCAGCGGTGCCAGCGGGCGCCGCCCCGCATCCCCTCCTTTCCGAGGAAGGCATTGCTGGCATTCCTGCTGGCATTCCTGCTGGCATTCCTGCCGGCACCATCGCCCACCGTGGGCAGCACGGGGAGAGGCGGATCCCTGTCCCTGGGTGCTGGCCGCTTTTTGGACACCCCGCAGCCCCGAGGGCACCGGGAATGTCTGTGTCCAGCACGGTCCTGGCAGCTGTGCATCCATCACCTGCATGTCCCGTCCCAGCTGGGATGGGCCCAGCTGCCTGTCGGGATGGGATGGAGGCTCTGCTTGTGTCCCCACTCCAAGAGGTGGGGGACACCTTGAGCGTGGGACTGTCCTCAGGCGTTGCAGCACCACCACCCTCGCCTGGCACCTCCCTGCCTTGGGGGAGTGCCAGACCCCACACACGAGGGCTGGTGGCTGTTCTCTTTGATCCCCCGCCCGCACTGCCTGGCTGTCCCCTCCCAATCCCGGTCCTCTTTGTCACCTGGCCGTGTCCTCACAGCTTCCAGCTCTGTTTTTGGACTGTTTCACCCAAAAAACCCTGTCTCCTCCACTTCTTTTCTGAATAAGCACAGAGCCAAAGGGTCCAGGACTGGAATTGTGCCTGTGCTGGGCACATCCCTGGCCGTGCACGGAGAAGTCCCCGGCACAGGTCAGAACCCTTTGCCACCGCCCCCCAAGAGCAGGGCTGAGCCCACGGCTCCTGGTGGCACAGCTGCCAACGCGTCCCGGGCTGGAACTCGCCAGCGCCAGTTGCGTTGCACATTCCTGTGCCTGTGGAAATCTCACCCACCACTCCCAGCTGGGGCAACGTGCCTGGCACCACCGGCATCACCGGCACCGCGGCTTGTGTCAGCCGCATCCCGAGCCCCAGGCAACGGCGCTGGCTTGGGAAGCAAAGACAGCAGGCACGGCGTGGCTGGGCCCACACCAAACTGCTTTGTGTTTTCGCTGCGGAGCAGCCCCCGGGCAGGAGACACGAGCTGTTAGTTGCCAGCGAGGCTGGCAGTGATACAATGGACAGACACACCCACGCGGAGCCAGGAATGGGAACACGGGAATCTCACCCGCTGGAACTTGACCGTCCTCAGGGAGATGAGGTGGGGAGCGGGGATGTCCTGGGAGAACCTCCGTGGTTCTCTGGGGTTGGGGTCCGCAGCACGTGCTGAGTTTGAGGGATCACGTTGCCAGGGCAGCAGGTGAGCGGGTGGCAGCAGTGGGGAGTGGGGCTCCAGGTGGGACCATCAGCCCCGTGGTGGGACCATCAGCCCCATGGTGGGACCATCAGCCCCAGATGGAATCATCAGCACCAGGTGGGACCATCAGCCCCATGGTGGGACCATCAGCCCCATGGTGGGATCACCAGCCCCAGATGGAATCATCAGCACCAGGTGGGACCATCAGCCCCGTGGTGGGACCATCAGCCCCATGGTGGGACCATCAGTCCCATGGTGGGACCATCAGCCCCATGGTGAGGCCATCAGCCCCAGATGGGATCATCAGCACCAGGTGGGACCATCAGCCCCATGGTGGGACCATCAGCTCCAGATAGGACCTTCAGCCTCACGGTGGGACCATCAGCTCCATGGTGGGACCATCAGTCTCATGGTGGGGCCTTCAGCCCCAGGTGGAACCATCAGCCTCATGGTGGGACCATCAGTCCCATGGTGGGGCCACCAGCCCCAGATGAGATCATCAGCCCCAGATGGGATCATCAGCTCCAGATGGGGCCATCAGCCCCATGGTGGGACCATCAGTCTCATGGTGGGGCCACCAGCCCCAGACGGGATCATCAGCTCCAGATGGGGCCATCAGCCCCATGGTGGGACCATCAGCCCCGTGGTGGGACCATCAGCCTCGGTGGCACCACCAGCCCTGAGCCCCCCCTGAGCCCCACAGCCCCGTTCATGGGTGGGAGCAGCTGCCCCAGAGCTGGCTGACCCCAGCGCAGGGAACCAGAGGCGGGTGCTGCCCTGTTGCCCAACCACCCCAGCTCTCAGTCCAGCCGTGGGAACTGTGGCAGGGGATGTGGCCTGCCTCATGTCCCACTCCATGCACCCCACTCAGCCAGCCCAGGCCTGGTGGGAGCCCCTCGTTTCCTACCACCCAGCGGAGCCTGGGTGCATGCTGGGGGTGAGCGGCCGTGTCCCAGGGCCACCATCCTGCCCCATGGAAACCCCATCCTGCCCCATGGAAACCAACATCCTGCCCCATGGAAATCACCATCCTACCCCATGGAAACCCCATCCTGCCCCATGGAAACCAACATCCTGCCCCATGGAAATCACCATCCTACCCCATGGAAACCCCATCCTGCCCCATGGAAACCCCATCCTGCCCCATGGAAACCCCATCCTGCCCCATGGAAACCCCATCCTGCTCCATGGAAACCTCCATCCTGCTCCATGGAAACCACCATCCTGCCCCATGGAAACCTCCATCCTGCCCCATGGAAACCTCCATCCTGCCCCACTGAAGCCACCATCCTGCCCTATGGAAAACACTGTCCTGCCCAATGGAAACCAAAATCCTGCTGTAGAGAAACCACCATCCTGCCCCATGGAAACCACCATCCTGCCCCATGGAAATCACCATCCTGCCCCACAGAAACCTGGGCCAGCGCATGTCCAAATACACTCGTGTGAGTGTGAGGAGCCATTTCCATGGTGTGAATGTGCCTGAGCACCTGAGCTCCCACCTGTGGGCACGGCTCCAGGGCAGCAGAGCCCCAGCGGGCAGCTCGCAGCGCTGAGCTCAGCCCTGACCCCAGCCCGGGTGCTGGCTGTGCTCCTGCTCTGCCTCGGCCCTTCCCCAGCCCCTGCCCGCTATGGATATCCTCAGTTCAGTCGAAGAAAGAACAGAGATTATTTCTCCCAGGCTGAGCCTGGGAATCTTAGAGAAAAAGACTCCAAACAATTATTATCTCTCTGTAACCATTGTTTATAGCTATGGTTCTCCACGGTGTGCTATTCAGTCACCAGGAGTGTGAGATGTTTCTCCTTTGAGACCAATCAAGTCTCACCTTAGCGAGTCACATCATAAAAGACCCGCTACTTTCACTAATCGTTTTTGCCTTCTGATCCACCTGGAGTCTTTCTTTCCATCCCTGACTCAACAGCGTCAGCCCGGGAGGGATGGGGAGGGTGGCTACTCACACCCAAGCTGGCCTGGTCCCCGGTGCTGCCACTGCTGCTCCACCGGTGCCACCGGCAGCTCACAGAACCCCCCAGAGCCGGGGGCCTGGGCACTCTGCTGCTTGTCCTTGGGCTGTCCATGAGCCTGGACTGACGGCAGCTGGGACAGACGGACTCGGCACAGGGGGCTTGTGCTGCCTGCTGAGCAGTGAGGGGCTGTGCTGGAGGCACGGGGTGGGAGCTCGGCCAGTGGCAGCAGTTTGTGGTGGGTGGAGTGACCCCTCTGCCAGCTCAGCCCAAGCTCCCTCCGCTCCTGCCGGGACCCAGCCCCTTCCCCACAGCTCCTACCAGAGCCGGGCATGGCAGCTCTGCCAGCGCGCCCATGACACCCACCTTGGTGGGCCACCAACCCTCCCACGCGGGGTTCCTGCTGCAGGACAGCTCCCCCAGCACAGAGTGACCCCATCCCCGAGCCTCTGGGCTCCCCTTCCCCGCGGCCAGGGGCCCCGCGGCTCTGCTGGCACGGCAGGGGTGTCACCGAGGCTCCGGGAGCCGCAGCCAGGGGAGAGGCGCCCAGGCTGGTCGCTCCTCGTCCTTGTCGGCAGCCGGGGAGCTTTGATGAAGCCGCGAGCGCTTTGGTTGGATTTGCCCAAATCCCAGCTGCTCATTACGGCTAATTAACGCCACAGCCCCTTCCCTCCCCGCGGGTGGCAGCAGCCGCCCTGCACTGGCAGGGGGAGTGTGGCAGGCTCAGCATGGCCCAGCACGGCCCAGAACAGCCCAGTATGGTCCAGAACAACCCAGTACGGCCCAGAACAACCCAGTACGGCCCAGAACAACCCAGTACAGCCCAGAACAACCCAGTATGGCCCAGAACAGCCCAGCACGGCCCAGAACAACCCAGTATGGCCCAGAACAACCCAGTATGGCCCAGAACAACCCAGTACGGCCCAGAACAACCCAGCATGGCACAGAACAACCCAGCAGGGCTCAGAACAACCCAGTACGGCCCAGAACAACCCAGTACAGCCCAGAACAACCCAGCACGGCCCAGAACAACCCAGCACGGCCCAGAACAGCCCAGCACGGCCCAGAACAACCCAGCATGGCCCAGAACAACCCAGTACAGCCCATAACAACCCAGTATGGTCCAGAACAACCCAGTATGTCACAGAACAACCCAGCACGGCCCAGAACAACCCAGCACGGCCCAGAACAACCCAGTATGGTCCAGAACAACCCAGTATGTCACAGAACAACCCAGCACGGCCCAGAACAACCCAGTACAGCCCATAACAACCCAGTATGGTCCAGAACAACCCAGCATGGCACAGAACAACCCAGCACGGCCCAGCACAGTACACTGGGTCCTGTGTGCACAGCTGTGTGCCCCGACACAGCCCTGAGATCCCCTCCTGCCTGTCCCTGCCAGCCCGGCCGTGCCCCCATGGGCCGTGCCCCCATGGGCAGTGCCCATCCGCCCGGTCAGTGGCCACCATGTCCATGCCTGGTGCCACTGCAGCCCCGGGGCTGTCTGAACATCCAGCGTGGGTCACAGGGCCCCAGGGCAGCTGCCGAGACGCAGAGGAAGCTCTGTGGGGCTGGCGCCGAGCGCTCATCCCTGTTTGCCCATGGATTAAGGCTCTCAGCGGCTCCCGTGAGCGACACCTCCACCACGCCCGGGCAGCTGTCAGAAACTTGTGCCGGTTTCTGGGACACAGCTGCCATGCCCGCAGGAGCAGGGATGGGCACTGCAGACCCCCCCACTGCCAGGGAGGATGCAGCCCCTGGCCCTCTCACTGGCCCGGCTGGGGCTGCCCCTGCTCAGGCATCGCCCCACGAGCCCAGGGCGCTGTGCCAGCCAGTGCCTCTCTCAGATCTGCAGCTCCAGGTGACCCTGCCCAGGTTCCTCTGCCCTTCTGGACCACCAGCATGGTACTGCCTGAGCAGTAGGCACAGGGGGGCCGCCCTGCCCAGGTGTTCAGTGCCATTCCAAAGGGGAATTGCTCTCCACCCGGGCACACCGGGACTGCCCGCACCCACGGCAGGCACCAGGGCTCTGTGCCCGCTGGCCCGTGCCCGTGGGCTCAGCCAGCCCGCCCGTGCCTGGATACCGGCACCTCTCCAGACAACACACTCCCACGCCCCATAAACATCTTGCCCAAGCGCCGCATCCTCCCCGCAGCACCTCGCCCTGCGGGGTGGCAGCCAAGGAGGCTGTGGCATGATCCCCCTGCCCCAGGGGCCCCAAGGCCTCTCTGCCCCGTGTGGTACCCGCTGCTCTTACGGGGCCCACCGAGCAGCTGTGGCACTGGGGAGAGGGCTCGGGGTGCTCAGGGGGCAGCAGGAGAGGGTGGAGGGGCTGGCTGCAGGGTCTGGAGAGAGGGTGTGGAGCTGGTGATGGAGGCAGGGCAGGGACGTTTGGCTGACTCAAGCAGCAACAGGATGGTTTGGGCATGTTTTGGGCAATTCAGGCTTTATGCACATCCAGGGGCGTGGGCAAGACTGGGGGGAGCAGGGAAGGGCCCCCCTCTCTACTCCAGCTGCTGTGGTGCCAGGGTTAGGCCTACACTGGGGTTCTGTCAGCCCTGCACCTGCAGCCACTGCAACGAGGCACAGGGGCACTGCTGGCAGCAGGGAGGGTTTGGGGGCGATGGAGAGAAGGATGAGGAGCTGCTGGGGATGAAGGCAGTGCCGACCCTGGTTGGCAGCTTTCTGCCCTTCGCTCTCACCTCCTCTGTGGAGGGCACAGCCCACCGGGACGGGGCCATCTCATACACCACGGCCGATTTGGGACAGGTGAACCCCCGCAAGGAGGGACCCCATCTCCCAGCGGGAGCCGTGGGGAGGGCTGGCCCGCGAGTTTCTGCAAGGGCTGGGCCGGTGTGTCATCCCCAGGGGCGGGGAAGGGCCAGGTTTTAAACGTGCTCTGGTCCCGGGCAGGAAGCAGCGGTGGAACGCCGGGCACCTGCCAGGGGAGCCCGTGGTGTGAGCGCCGTGCGCAGGTAGGAGATGCGGGCGGGGAGGGCCCTGGTGGGCGCTGCGGGCCGCGCCGGGGGCTGCAGGGCACGGAGGCGCTCTGGCGATCCCCGGAATGCCAGGAATGCGGCAGCGCTCCCGCTGCCGGGGTGCGACCGCGGGCGCAGGGCAGCGGCAGCACAGGGCTGCGGCACCCTGGGCACTGCCTGGGGAACAGCGGGAGGATGGCTGTCCCCGCAGGTCCCAGGAGCAGGGCAGGAAGAGATGGCTGCCCGGGCAGGATGGCTCCGGGAAAAAAAGAGATGGTCCTGCAGCCCAGAGTGCTCAGGCGGGGGGTCACGGTGTCCTTCCTGCTCATCCTCCCCGGGTGGGAGAGGTTCTGGCACGGATTGTCCCCTCCTCACCTCCCCAGAGCTGCCCATCCCACCCCTCACGTCCCCTCCCTGTGGAGAGCGGGGCAGGGCCAGCTCTGCCTGGTTCGGGGCTCCTTTGGGGCTCCTGGGGCACAGTGGGGCCACAGAGGGCCGGGGCTGGAGGATCCAGCAGGGATTTCTAAGTGAAACCAGCCTGAGGGAGAAGGGAATAGCCAAGAGTCAAAGCCAGGCTCCAGGGCAGGGACACTCTGGGCTCGGGGTCTCAGCCACAGGCAGTGCCAGCTGTGCCCCACGAGAGCTCCAGCAGCCCCGGGAGAGGGGCCGGGGTCAGGAAATGCCGAGCAGGGCCCTGTGGAGCCTCGAAGCTCCGATGGCACGGCCGCTGAGGAGGGGGCGGGTGGTGGGACAGGGGAGACAGAGGACTGGCAGCCCCCTCCCACGGTACCCTGAGGTGGGTCCGCGGTGCCGCGGGGCTGTCCTGAGGACAGGGTGCGAGTTCATCCTACAGCAGCTCCCTTCGGGCACCGGGCAGGACCCCGGCACTGCGGACCTGGCCTGGGAAGGGGTGCTGAGCTGCCCCCAAGCGCGCCCCGGCCGCCCTCCCTGTTCCCGTCACCCTCCGTCACTGCCCCAGAAAATTCCCTCCTGCTCTCCCTCCCCCGAAACACCTCCACGGGACACCACCCTGCAGGCGCTCCCCGGCCCGGCCAAGCTCTCAGCCCCAGCCCCAGCCTCTCCCAGCACACGACTCCCCCGCCACCCTCCCCCGACACCGAGTCCCGCACTCTGCCAGTAAAACCAGTCCCTGCTCCCGCTCCCTCCCCAGGGGCCCCGGCAGCCGCTCCTCCCCAGCCGACGCCGGTCTCGGGTGCTCCCTGCGGGCGCAGAGCTGCGGGCTGTCCCGCGGGGCTCCCGTGGGTGGCGGTGGGTGCGCGGGGGCTCCCGTGGGTGCTCACCCCGGTGCCAGCGCGTTCCCTGGCGCAGCCGGGAGCGAAAGCCGCGGAGCAGCGGCCGCGGCTGCCAGGGGAGAGACCGTGGCCCCAGGGAGGGCGGCAGGTGCCAACACCTCTGCCAGGAATCTCTCTGCCTTCGTCGGCAGAGTCGGTTACTCAAAGTTTCCGATGGGGCTGACGCCTTCTGACGAAAGGGAAGCGGAGCCCTTCCCCTGCCGCTCGCCCACCGCCTCCCCCTGCCCGGGGAGGGCCGGGGGGCAGCACCGCGGCCCTTTGCTCCCCCAGGCTTGCAGGCTTCCACAGGTGCGGGTGGCAGCGCCCGGATTCCATCTGCACCGCGGTGCCGGTGGCACGTTTGCCTCTGGGAGCGTGTGGGGACCTGCCTGGGGCTGTCGGGATGCTGGAGCCACACCGGCGGGGGTGTCCGCGGCCCCCTCAGCTCCGGAACACGCAGGGACCTGCCTGGGGCTCTCCAGACACCGGAGGCACACCGGCGCTGCCGCCACCCGCGTCACGGCAGGGCTGAGCGCAGCCGGTGCCAAGGGCAGCGCAGCCGGTGCCGTCCAGCCCGGCTTGGCTCGGCCAGGAGGGGGCTGCGGGGCCAGCCGCGGCTTTCCCGGGCCCGGGAGCAGAGCCGGTGGGAGGTGCTGCCAGCCCCGCGGGTGTTTTGCGTGAGCCTGGCACAGGGATCCCCGCGTGGGCAGCCGGGGTGAGCCCTGCGAGCCGGGGAAGCTCCTGGCTGCCAGGACAGAACAACTGTCCCGGCTCTCAGCCAGCAGCTGGACCCCTCGCCCCATCCCGCAGAGCCCCCCTGTCCCCCAGGCAGACACCCCCGCGTCCCCCTGCCCTCTCCGGTCCTTCCCGGGGCCTCCCGGCTCTTGGCGCCGGAGCGGGGCGCGATCCCGATCCTGCGAACACAAACAGCATTGCCTGGGCAGATCCGAGCCGCGCTGACATCAGCGGGCGGAGGGAGCCGGCTCCTGCGGGACCTTTCCCCGGGCCGGGCAGCGAGCCCAGAGCGCGGCCGGGACAGAGGAGCCCGCCTGAGGAAAAGCTGCTGGCGGGGCCGAGGGGCACGCAGCGAGCTGGAGGGACACAGAATCACAGAATCACAGAATTTCTAGGTTGGAAGAGGCCTTTAAGATCATCGAGTCCAACCCATGTTCTAACACCTCAACTAGACCATGGCACCAAGTGCCACATCCAGTCTTTTTTTAAACACATTCAGGGATGGTGACTCCACCACCTCCCTGGGCAGATGATTCCGGTATTTGACCACTCTTTCTGTGAAAAGCTTCCTCCTTAAGTCTAGCCTGTATCTCCCTTGGCACAGCTTGAGGCTGTGTCCTCTTGTTCTGTCTGTTGTTGCCCTCAGAAAGAGACTGACCCCCAGCTCAGCACAGCCACCCTTCAGGAAGCTGAAGAGAGTGACAAGGTCACCTCTGAGCCTCCTTTTCTCCAGGCTAAACTACCCCAGCTCCCACGTGGGGACGTGGGGACGAAGCTCGACGCGTGGGGACGCAGCCGGGCGCGCGCAGCCCCCTCAGTGAGGCGGCTGCTGGGGTGGGCACGGCCCGGGCACATCACCCCCGGCACCTTCAGGGCGCTTTTGGCTCCCAGCACACCTTTACACGGGTGGAGATGGGTCTGTGAGTCACAGGCGATGAAGCAGAGCTGCTCCGTGCTCGAAGCGAGCTCCGCGGGAGGCTCAGCGTGGCGCAGAACCCGGGGGCTCGGCGTGGTGGGCACCTCGAGGCAGCCCTGCCCTGGCTGCGTCCATCCCGGTGGGCAGCGCTGCCACCCCCCTGCCCGGCTGCAGCAGCTGGGGCAGGAGCTGCTCCTCGGTCCCCCGCTGTAAGAGCCTGAACGAGAGATGCGCGGCTCTTCCAAACGCAGTTTGTTACACCCAAGGTGTTACGGCAGTCCAGGGCCGTGGGCGACAGAGCCCGCACGCAGGCAGGCCTGAGACCCCTACTTGAGGTTACAAATCCATTATATACTTTTCTTTATACAGCAGAACCAATCTATACCTTCACTTTTATCTATAGCCTATCATAATTTTATAATTACCATATTCATGTCACGATTCTCCAATCAGTAAAAGTTAGACATCACAGTTTAAGCTAGAAGTTGTTTTTCAGTTTTCTTGCAGTGGGAAATTCTGAGACCTTTTTTCTACCTGCAACATCTGCAGACTTGTTTGCCTGTGCTATCTTTTTGCTTGGTAAAAACATCTTCTTGTTTGAGGTGGGTTTATCCTTCGCTCTAAGCCATAAAAACCCCTTCCAACTAACACACCCTTTGCGATCCTACAGCTGTCAGCTGCAGCTGCAGGCAGGCCTGGGGACCCTGAGTTTAGGTTACAAATGCATTATATACTTTTCTTTGCTGAGCATCTTAATACAGCAGAACCAATCTATACCTTCACTTTTATCTATAGCCTATCATAATTTTATAATTACCATATTCATGTCACGATTCTCCAATCAGTAAAAGTTAGACATCACAGTTTAAGCTAGAAGTTGTTTTTCAGTTTTCTTGCAGTGGGAAATTCTGAGACCTTTTTTCTACTTGCAACATCTGCAGACTCGTTTGCCTGTGCTATCTTTCTGCTTGGTAACAGAAGGAGAAAGAGATAGAAAATAGAAAAGAGAGTGACAGAGAGACAGAATAAAGAAAAAGAAATAAAATATAGAATAAAGAAAAATAAAGAAAATATAGAATTAAATATAGAATAAAGAAAAAGTAAAGAAAATATAGAATAAAATATAGAATAAAGAAAAATAAATAAAATATAGAAGAAAATATAGAATAAAGAAAAAGAAATAAAATATAGAAGAAAATATAGAATAAAGAAAACTAAAGAAAATATAGAATAGAAAAGAAAGAAAATATAGAATAAAGAGAAAGAAAATATAGAATAAAGAAAAAGAAATAAAATACAGAATTTAATATAGAATAAAGAAAAAGAAAGAAAATATAGCATAAAATATAGAATTTTTAAAAATCACCATCCGTGGACCCCAGCGTTGCTGTGCCGATCCCCTCCCCGGGTGGTCTCGGTGGGGAAGGTCCCCCTGAAAGCGCGAGGGGGTTAATACCCTCAGGACCCCCCCCCGGGGAGTGCCATCGTCTCTCACAGCCCACTCCGGCTGTGCCACTGCGGCGCAAGGCTTCAGGAGCGACTCTGGGGGGCACTTCGGGGCTCTTTGATGGATGAAGGCGCCCCTCAGCTGCCTCAGGTGACAGCGCACCGAAACTGCCTGCTCCCCCCGGGCTGGGGGGATCTGTGCCAACCTGCTCCCGGCAAAGGGCTCTGCGAGCCAGAGACCATTCTCGGCACGGCTGCCGGGCTTGGCTCGCGTTCTTTTCCTTGTTTACTGGTTTACTTCTCCCCCGAGCAATGGCTTTCCCTTTATCTAATCTCAGCAGCTCCCAAAGTCGGGAATTCCTGGGGCGGGGTGGGCTTCCAGAGCAGGACTTTACAGAGCAGGAGTTTGGGGCACCAGCTGCTCCAGTCTCTGGCACAAGCGCATCCCGCGGCTTTGCCAGCAGGAGGGCAGGTTTGGACCAGGTGCAATCTCATCCTGGAGGTGGCCTGCTGGCTGAGATGGAGCCTCTGCCTATTTTATTTCTTTTTCTCGGGCCGGGTCTCATAAGCTCTCAAAAGAAATATAACACACCCAAGGATAGCTCAGCTATTACTTTGGGGGCATAAAATAGGCAGGATGACTTTGGCTGCGGTGTTAGAAACAAAAAAGGTTTAATAAAAGGCAAAATAACAAACAGAAAAACTCGAGCCAGGTGCAGAGGTCTGCTCCTGGTAAAAAGACTTCACAAAAGCCTTTTGCTCTTTTGTTCTGTTCTTTTCTACCTGGTGGGTCAGGTGGGATTTTTTGGCTTCTATCCAATTAGATGTCCTTTAGTTTTTGGCAAAGTTCCTGAGGTGGCTTTTCACCTAATCGTTGAGAGAAACTTCTGGGCTTCTTTCCTTTTTTTGGGGGACAAAGGACAGCTTTGTCACTCTGTCATTAGGGGGCACATTCCTACATCTGCCCTCCTGGCGTTGCTTGGGCAGGGTGAGAAGGGGGGACAGTGGAAGGACGGGGGGGTTCGTGCAGCAGCAGTGTGGGAGCACACGGACCTGCACGCCAGCACCCCCAGAGTCACAGAATCGTGGAAGGGATTGGCTGGAGAGGGACCCCAAAACCCATCCAGTCCCACCCTGTGGCATGAGCAGGGACACCTCACACAGGACCTGGCTGCTCCAAGCCCATCCAGCCTCGCCTGGAAAACTTCCAGGGATCCAGGGGCAGCCACAGCTTCTCTGGGCACCCTGTGCCGGGGTCTCCCCATCCTCACAGCAAAGGATTTCTTCCCAAAATCCCATCCATCCCTGCCCTAGGGAGCCACTTGCTCTTGCCTGTCCCTCCAGCCCCTTGTCACACGTCCTTCCCAGCTCTCCTGGAGCCCCTGGAAGGAGCTCTGAGCTCTCCCTGGATCCTTCTCCTCTCCAGGTGAGCACCCCCAGCTCTCCCAGCCTGGCTCCAGAGGGGCTCCAGCCCTGGAGCAGCTCCAGGATCTCCTCTCCTCCAGGTGCTGCTGCTGTGTCCCCAGGGCTGGGGCAGCCCTGCAGGTGGGCTCTCACCTGGGCACAGGGGCAGAATCCCCCCCTCCTTTCCTGCTGGGGGATCAGCACAGGGGTTTTAGGTGGCCAGGGCATGTGGAGTTCTCACCCACAGACTCCTTGAGTTTGGCCAGATCCCTCAGGATGGCGCACCACGTTTGGACATGCTCAGATTTTGGCTGTCACTTCCTCCTGCCTGAGGGTATTTGTGTTTCTGATTTCCCTGTATTTAACACGCAAACCATGAAGAAGTTGATTTCTCACTGAGCTTTCCCTCTCTCCCTTCTCTCTGCAGAGTCCTGCAAGTTTTGGAAGGCGTGCAGCAGCAGGATGGAGAGCAAGCCAGCAGTGAATGGCCAGGCTGTTCCCGGCTCTCCCGGGAAAGACGTTTCAGGGACAAACCACTTGTGCCAGGACGTGATGCCGTGCAAACAGCAAAAAGCAGCTGGCAGGGACGCGGGGCCGGATGCTCCCGGGGAGCCCTCGGAGACAGCTGGCAGCATTGCAGGCGTCTACGTAGAGGCTTCAAAGAGCATAATGAGCTTTTATGAGGCCACCAGAGAGCACCTGCTGAGCCTGGATTCGGCCCTCTGCCTCCTCGAGGCGCAGGCAGCCACGGGCTCCATCTCCGACCCGCTGAGGAGCCGCCGTGTCCCCGTGGCAGAAGCCGTGCGGATGGGGCTGGTGGGGCTGGAGCTGAAGGAGAGGCTGCTCTCGGCTGACAGAGCTGCTACTGGCTTCGTGGACCCCTACACAGAGGAGAAAATCTGCCTCTACCAGGCCATCCAGAAGGAGCTGGTGGGGAGGGAGCAGGGCATTCGCCTGCTCCAAGCCCAGGTGGCGACTGGAGGCGTCATCGACCCGGCCACCGGCGGGCGGCTCCCGGCAGCTGTGGCCTGTGAGAGGGGATGTTTGGATGAAGAGATGAGCCAGCTCGTCTCTGACCCCAGCAGTGAGGACAGCAAGGTGTTCCTTGACCCCAGCACGATGGAGAAGGTCGCTTACTCCGAGCTGAGGAAGAGGTGTGTTGTGGATCCCGCCTCAGGCTTCCTCCTCTTGCCACTGCAAATCACATTCCCGGGGCTGGGAGGGAGGGTGAGCAGCAGGGACCTGATGGACTCTGGCATCATCAGCACTGACGTGTTCCGAGGCCTCGAGGAGGGAAGGATCTCTGCCCAGGAGGTGGCGGAGAATGACATTGTTCAGCACTTCCTGCGTGGGACGAGGAGCGTGGCTGGAGTTGTCCTGCCCTCCGGGGAGCAGAAAAGCCTTTACCAGGCACTGAGGGAGCATCTCCTGGTGCCTGGTGCTGCTCTCATGCTCCTGCAAGTCCAGGCCTCCACCGGCAGCCTGACAGACCCCCTAAAGAACAAAAGCTACTCCGTGGATGAGGCTGTCAGGGCTGGTCTCATTGGCCCAGAGCTTTACGAGAAGCTGTCGTCAGCTGAGAAAGCCATCACTGGGTACAGGGACCCCTCCACCGGAGAAATGCTCTCCCTGTTCCAAGCCATCAGGAAGCGCTTTGTCCCCAGGGATCACGGCCTTTGCCTTCTGGAGGCTCAGCTGGCCACGGGGGGTGTCATCGCCCCAGGCAGGCACCTCCGTGTCCCCATGGAGACAGCCTGCGAGTGGGACTGCCTGGACGAGGCCACCAGGCAGCTCCTGTCCAGCCCCCCTGATGACATGAAGGGGTTCTTCGACCCTGGCTCCAAGGAGAAGCTGAGCTACGCAGAGCTGCTCCAGCGCTGCCTCACCGACCCCAGCTCGGGGCTCCTGCTGCTGCCGCTCGCTGGGGACGGCAGCGGAGGCTCCCCGGGGACACTCGGCTTCTTTGACCACAGGACCCAGACAGCTCTGGAAAACACACAGGTGCCCGTCGCTGTGGGGAAATTCAAGGGCAAGTCAGTGTCTCTGTGGAAACTGCTCTTCTCTGACTACATGCAGGGTGAGCAAAGAGCTGCGCTGGCCAAGCAGTTCCTGGCAGGAACGCTCTCCCTGCAAGGACTGGGAGAGGCCATCAGAGCCGCCGTTGAGGAGAAGGCTGCCACCGCTAATGTCACCTTCAAGGGCCTGAGAGAGCAGGTGACGGCTGACCAGCTCCTGAGCTCAGAAATCATCAACAAGGACTTGTTCAAGAAACTCAAGGAGGGAGAAACATCGGCCAAGGAAGTGGTCAGCATGGACACCGTCAGGAAGTACCTGCAGGGCACGGGAAGCATCGGAGGGCTGCTGCTCCCAGACTCCCAGGAGAAGATCAGCATCTACCAGGCAAAGAGGAAGGGACTCCTCAGGCCGGGAACGTCTCTGATTCTCCTGGAGGCACAGGCAGCCACGGGGTTTGTCATCGACCCAGCTGCCAACAAGAGGTACTCCGTGGATGAGGCTTTACGAGCAAACGTCATCGGCCCGGACGTTTACGACAAGCTGCTGGCTGCGGAGAAATCTGTCACTGGCTACCGAGATCCATACTCAGGGGATAAGATCTCCCTCTTCCAGGCCATGCAGAAGGAGCTGATCGTCAGGGACCACGGCATCCGCCTGCTGGAGGCCCAGATCGCCACCGGCGGCATCATCGACCCCGTCAACAGCCACCGCATCCCTGTGGAGGTGGCCTACAAGCGTGGCTACTTCGACAAGAAGATTAATTTAATCCTCTCCGACCCCAGTGATGACACCAAGGGCTTCTTTGACCCCAACACCCACGAGAACCTGACGTACCTGCAGCTGAAGGAGAAATGCATCACCGAGCCCTCCACCGGGCTCTGCCTCCTCCCTCTGAACAGCAGGAAGAGGCAGTTCATCGACGAGGCCACCAGGCAGGTGTTCAGGAGCTCCTGGCTGCCCGTCAGGTTTGGGCGCTTGCGGGGGGAGAAGGTCTCCGTGTGGGACCTGCTGAACTCCGAGTACTTCAGCGAGGGGAGGCGCCGGGAGATTTTCAACCACTTCCAGCTGAGGAAGCTCAGCCTGGAGCAAATCCGGCTCATGCTGGAGGAGGAAATGAAGAAATGGGCCCCCATCAAGTTCCCGGCCATGAGAGGCAATGTCAGCGCTTATCACCTGATGGAAACTGGTGTCATCGACAGGGCCCTGTTTGAGCAGGTGCTGGAGGGCTCCGTCACCCCAGAACAAGTCCTGCACATGGACTCTGTCAAGAAGTACCTCTATGGCTCGGGCAGCATCGGGGGGATTGTGCTCCAGCCATCCAACCAGAGAATGAGCATTTATGAGGCCATGAAGCAGAACATCGTGGTGCCAGGAGTGGCCCTGCCCCTGCTGGAGGCCCAGGCTGCCACGGGCTTCATTATTGACCCCGTGAACAACCAGAAGCTCTGCGTGGATGAGGCTGTCAAGGAGGGAGTCATTGGGCCAGATGTCCACGAGAAGCTGCAGCAGGCGGAAGGGGCCGTGACGGGCTATAAAGACCCTTTCACGGGCAAGAAGATCCCCCTTTTCCAGGCGATGAAGAAGGGCCTGATCGCGGATAAGCAGGCCATGCAGCTCATGGAGGTGCAGATGGCCACGGGAGGCATCATCGACCCAACGTGTGGCCACCACATCCCCCTGGAGTCGGCCCAGCAGCGAGGCTGCCTGGATGAGGACACCAGCAAGGCTCTTTCCAAGCCCAGCGATGACCACAGAGTCTTCTGCCTCCCGGACAGCAAGGAGAGCGTGACCTATGCCGAGCTCATCCAGCACTGCCAGAAGGACGACGTCTCCGGCTTCCACTTGCTGCCTCTGGCACAGTCAGCTGCTCCTGCCTACACCGACGAGCAAATCCAACAGATTTTCAAGGAAACCATGGTGAAGGAAAAAGGAGTCTCCCTCTGGGAGCTCGTGCACTCTGGGTATTTCACCGAGGAGCAGAGGAGGGACTTCATAGAGAGGTTCCGGTCAGAGGAGCTGTCGCTGGAGCAGCTGGTGGCTCTGGTGCTCAGGCTGGTGGGGGAGATGGAGATGAAAGCCAGGACCCAGATCTCCCTGGAAGGCCTGAGGGGCAGTGTCCCTGTGGTCTGGCTGCTGGACACGGGCATCATTTCTGAGAAGACGTTTGAAGAACTGGCTCAGGGTGTAAGAACTCCCGAAGAAGTGGCTGCAATGGAGAGCGTAAAGAGGTACTTGAAGGGCACAGGCAGCATTGCTGGGGTCTTCATAGAGGCATCCAAACAGAAGATGAGCTTCTACGATGCCATGAAAAACAATCTCCTCCTCCCTGGGGCTGCTCTGAGGCTGCTCGAGGCTCAGGCAGCCACAGGATACCTGACTGACCCTGCCACAAACCGGAGGCTCAGCGTGAGGGACGCCGTGAGAGCGGCTGTTGTTGGAGAGGAGCTTACTGAGAAACTCCTTCTGGCTGAGAGGGCTGTGACGGGCTACACAGACCCCTACACCGGGAGCTCCATCTCCCTGTGCCAAGCACTCAGGAAGGAGCTCATCCCCCTGGCAGAGGCTGTGCCCTTGCTGGAGGCCCAGCTGGCCACGGGAGGGGTGGTTGATCCCATCCACCACCTCCACCTGCCACTCCAGGCTGCCTGCAGGTACGGCTTCTATGACGAGGACCTGAACCAAACCCTCTCCCAGCTGGATGACAGCACCAAGACCTTTTTTGACCCAAACACCAAGGAGAATGTGACCTACCGGCAGCTGAAGGACCGATGCATTCGTGAGGCCGATTCGGGCCTGTGGCTCCTCCCTCTCTCAGAAAATGCGATGTTCTGTGTGGATGAGCAGACCATGAAAGTCCTGAAATCTGTGACTGTTTGTGTCAACGTGGGGCGATTCAAAGGACAGACCGTGTCTGTCTGGGACCTCCTCAACTCCGAATACTTCTCAGACAGCCAGAGAAGAGAGCTGGTGCAAAAGTACAAAGATGAGAAGGCTGAAGTGCTGCAAGAAATCACAACAGTTATCACCACAATCATCCAAGAGACTGAGGCACAGGGCAAGAAGTTCGCATTCAAGGGCCTGAGGAAAAGAGTGTCAGCCAGTGACCTCTTCCAGTCCCAGCTGATCGACAAAAAAACCCTGGATGAGCTCAACCAGGGGAAGAAAACAGTCAAAGAAGTGACTGAAATGGAGTCTGTCCGCAGGTACCTGGAGGGCAGTAATTTCATAGCAGGGGTCCTTATCCAGCCAAGCAATGAGAAGATGAGCATCTACCAGGCCATGTGGAAGGGTATCCTGAGGCCAGGGACCGCCCTGGTGCTGCTGGAGGCACAGGCAGCCACCGGCTACATCATCGACCCTGAGAAAAACAAGAAGTTTTCGGTGGAGGAAGCGTTAGAGGTGGGTCTGATTGGAGGGGAGATTTTTGAAAAGCTGCTCTGTGCTGAGCGGGCCGTGACGGGCTACACTGACCCCTACACCAAAGCACCAATGTCCCTGTTTGAAGCCATGAACCAAGGGTTGATTGTGAAGAGCCACGGCATCCGCCTGCTCGAGGCCCAGATCGCCACCGGCGGCATCATCGACCCCGTGCACAGCCACCGTGTCCCCGTGGAGGTGGCCTACAAGCGTGGTTACTTCAACGAGGAGATGAACCAGATCCTCTCCGACCCCAGTGATGACACCAAGGGCTTCTTCGACCCCAACACCCATGAGAACCTGACATATATGCAGCTCCTGGAAAGATGTGTCCAAGACCCGGACACGGGACTGTACATGCTGCAAGTTGTAAAGGAGGGAGGAAAGTACTTCTACATTGATGAATCCACAAAGCAGGCTTTGCGTTCAAAGCCCCTTCAAGTGAAAGTTGGAAAGTTTAAGGACCAAGCAGTTTCTGTATGGGAAGTCCTCTGCTCTCACTACATCTCAGAGCAGAAAAGGAAAGAGCTGGTGATGCAGTACAAAAGCAAAACCCTAGCGCTGGAAGAGCTGATATCCCTCATCTTAAAAATCATCGAGGACACAGAGCGAAGAGGAGAAGCCCTCAAGGTTAAAGGACTGCGGGGAGAGGTGTCGGTGTCAGAATTGTTCAACTCTGAGATAATTGACAAGAAAACTCTGGATCAGCTGCAGGACGGCAGTCTCACAGTTGCCAGCCTCACAAAGAGGGACACCATCCAGAGGTACCTGGACGGCACTGGGTGCATTGCTGGGGTTCTCCTCCCGCTGAGGAAAGAGGTGATGAGCATCTACCAGGCGCTGAAGAAAGGCCTCCTCACAGAGCAATGTGCCCTGGGGCTGCTGGAGGCACAGGCGGCCACCGGGTTCCTCCTTGACCCCCGGAACCACCAGAAGCTCTCTGTGGACGAGGCCGTGTCCTCTGGGCTGGTGGGCAGCGAGCTGCGTGAGCAGCTGCTGTCGGCAGAGAAAGCCGTGACGGGATACACGGATCCTCAAACGGGAGGTAAAATATCTCTCTTCCAGGCTGTAAGACAGAAGATAATAGTCAGGGATCAGGGCATCCGCCTGCTCGAGGCCCAGCTCGCCACTGGTGGCATCATCGACCCCTGGCATGGCCACCGCCTGCCCGTGGAGGTGGCCTACAAGCGTGGGCACCTGGATGAGGACATGTTCCTCCTGCTTTCAGATCCAGATCACGGGAGCAAAGGCTTTATAGACCCAAACACTCACGAGAAGATCAGTTACAGCCAGCTGCTGCAGAGGTGTGCCAAAGACAGGGAGAGCGGCTTGTACCTGCTGCAGGTCCTGGAAAAGGAAGGCGACTATTTCTATATTGATGAGCAAACCAAAAACGCCCTGTTGTGCACAAAGGTCCAGGTGCCTGTGGGAAAATACAAGGGACAAGTGTTATCGCTGTGGGAGCTTCTCTGCTCCGAGTACATCACAGAGGAGAAAAGAAAAGAACTGGTGAAAAAGTACAAAGTGGAATCCCAACACATTGTGCAAGGAATCATTGAGACAATACTAAAGATAATTAGGGAAAAAGAAGAAGACAGAAGTGATGTCTGGTTCCAGGGAATCCGACAGCAAATTACAGCATCAGAACTGCTCAGTGCACAAATAATTACAGAGGAAACAATACAAAAACTCCAAGAAGGAAAAGAGACGGCACAAGAAATAGCAAAAATGGACAGTGTGAGGAGGTACCTTGAGGGAACTGGAAGCATCGCCGGCGTGCTGGTGCCCTCCAAAGCCGAGCCAGGCAAGAAGGAGAAGATGAGCATCTACCAGGCCATGTGGAAGGGCATCCTGAGGCAGGGCACAGCGCTGGTGCTGCTGGAGGCACAGGCAGCCACTGGTTTCATCGTTGATCCAGTGAAGAACCAGAAGCTCTCTGTGGACGAGGCTGTGTCCTCTGGGCTGGTGGGCAGTGAACTGAAAAACAAACTTTTAAGCGCCGAGAGAGCTGTGACAGGCTACACCCATCCCTATACGGGACAAAAGATGTCCTTATTCCAGGCCATGAAGAAGGAGCTGATCGTCAGGGACCACGGCATCCGCCTGCTGGAGGCCCAGATCGCCAGCGGCGGCGTCATCGACCCCGTGCACAGCCACCGTGTCCCCGTGGAGGTGGCCTACAAGCGTGGCTACTTTGACCAGGAGATGAACCAGATCCTTTCCGACCCCGGCGACGACACCAAGGGTTTCTTTGACCCCAACACCCACGAGAACCAATTGACGTCCTTGTGGAAATCGTCACCAGGGCTGAGGCCCAGGGCCATGGTGCCAACGGGGCCCCCAAATCCACAGAACTCACCCAGAACGGCAGTGCCTCAAACTCCCAGAAGGAACAGGAGCAGAATCAGGAGCAAGAGCAAGAGCAGGAGCTGGAGCGGTCCCTCAAGTCCCACACGGTGGAGGTGTCGGCAGGCGGCTTCCACGGCAGGAAGGTGTCCCTGTGGGAGCTGCTGTTCTCCAAGTTCGTGTCAGAGGCCAAGCGTCAGGAGCTGCTGGGGCGGTTGCGGGCCGGGAGCCTGGCGCTGGCCGAGCTGGCCACGCTGCTCACCCTCCTGGTGGAGGAGGCGGCGCAGCGCAGCAGCAGCGTGAAATTCACGGGCCTCAGGAGGCAGGTGAGCGTACAGAACCCATCCCGAACGGCAGTGCCTCAAACACCCAGAAGGCAGAGGAAGAGAAGCAGGAGAAGGAGCGGGAGCAGGAGCGGGAGCTGGAGCTGTCTCTCAAGTCCCACACAGTGGAGGTGTCGGCAGGCGTCTTCCACGGCAGGAAAGTGTCCCTGTGGGAGCTGCTGTTCTCCAAGTTCGTGTCAGAGGCCAAGCGTCAGGAGCTGCTGGGGCGGTTGCGGGCCGGGAGCCTGGCGCTGGCCGAGCTGGCCACGCTGCTCACCCTCCTGGTGGAGGAGGCGGCGCAGCGCAGCAGCAGCGTGAAATTCACGGGCCTCAGGAGGCAGGTGAGCGCCTCGGACCTGCTGGACTCGGGCATCATCGACACGGGCACGCTGGCCGACCTGGTGCAGGGCGCCAGGACGGTGCAGGAGGTGACGCAAATGGCCTCGGTCAAGCGCTACCTGGACGGCACGGGCGTCATCGCCGGCGTGCTGGTGCCCTCCAAGGCTGACCCAAGCAAGATGGAGAAGATGAGCATCTACCAGGCCATGTGGAAGGGCATCCTGAGGCAGGGCACGGCGCTGGTGCTGCTGGAGGCCCAGGCGGCCACCGGCTTCCTGGTGGACCCCGTCAAGAACCAGAAGCTCTCTGTGGACCAGGCTGTGTCCTCTGGGCTGGTGGGCAGCGAGCTGCACGAGAAGCTGCTGTCGGCGGAGCGGGCCGTGACGGGCTACTCTGACCCCTACACGGGCGACAAGATCTCCCTGTTCCAGGCCATGAAGAAGGAGCTGATCGTCAGGGACCACGGCATCCGCCTGCTGGAGGCCCAGATCGCCACCGGCGGCATCATCGACCCCGTGCACAGCCACCGTGTGCCCGTGGAGGTGGCCTACGAGCGTGGCTACTTTGACCAGGAGATGAACCAGATCCTCTCCGACCCCGGAGACGACACCAAGGGCTTCTTTGACCCCAACACCCACGAGAACCTGACGTACCTGCAGCTGCTGCGCCGCTGCGTCCCCGACCCGGACACAGGGCTTTATTTCCTTAACATTTTTAGAAAATAATTCCAAAGCCTTTTTATTGTTTTCCTTGTTTGTGCCTTGGGGAACAATGTTGCTATTGTGAATTATTCTTTTGCTTCTGGTGTTTGTCTTTATTTTTCTACATATTTTTTTACCATTTATGATCCCAGTGAGGGAGTTTCCTTCATGATCTCTTTTCTTTACCACCACCCACCCACATCAGGTGCAGCTTTGAAGTGCCTCCCCCGGAGCAGTGTCGTTGCATTGCATTGTTCTTCTTTTCTTGGTCGCCTTTCAGGAACAGAGGAGGCAGCCTTGCTTATGTGAGGTCATTTCAGTGAAGTGTTTTATCCTATTTTTCCCCCACACAGGTTTAACTGCAGGTCTTTGTTCCGTATGGGTGCTGCTGTGAGTGGTATTTTTATTCTCTGCCTGTATTTTCCTGCATATGCTGGCTGTTTTCCCCAGAAGATTTGCAGGATGATATTCAGGTTGCAGGTTTTCAAGCCAGGAAAGTGTCAAGAGCAGATTTCTGCGTGGGCAGGATGTCAGGCTTGTGTTGGGTGTCACTGGTGTTGGACACATCATCCGCGTTTGTTCTCCATGCCCCAGCTTGTCCTGCCTTTCCGGGGGTGTCTGGAGTACAAACAGCCCCAGCCCAGAGTGGTTTGGTCTCTCGCTGTGCTTTCCCTCCCTCTCTGAAGCCTCCGTGGGGATGGATCCTCACAGGAGCTGGGAGTGGACGTGGCTGTGCTGTACTTTTAGTCTGTCCATCCGCAGGGGAGCCTCTGTTCCCTCCTGCTCCTTTTTGCCCTCCCGTGTCCTCAGCTGACTCAGCCACATGCCACAGGAGAGGAACAGCCCTGGAGCCACTCTTCCGTGCAGTTCAGGGATGAATAACTCTACTGCTGTTTAATGGAAGGAAATTCACCCTCCTTAAATGCGCTGCCTTGGGGTGTTTGCCTTAATTAACACGGTAATGTCCTGGAAAATGGATTTTGGCCACAAGCTTGTACTGCTGATACCTGGGAACAAGCGTAGAGGAGCCGTGGGGCCCAGAGCATTGCAGGGGCTTGGAAAAGGAGGGCACAAATTCATGGGAGAGAAGTCACAGAACCAGGGAATGGCTTGGGTGGGAAGGGGGCTTCTTGTCCCACCCCCTGCCATGGCAGGAACACCTTCCACTGTCCCAGGTTGCTCCAAGCCCCATCCAGCCTGGCTTTGGACACTTCCAGGGATCCAGGGGCAGCCACAGCTGCTCTGGGCACCCTCACAGGAAACAATTCCTCCTAAAATCTCACCTACACCTACGTTCTTCCAGATTGAAGCCATTCCCTGATGCTGTGGAGTCAGGGATGGAAAGAAAGTCTCCAGTCTCCAGGTAGATCAGAAGGCTCAAGAAGAATCTTTATTAGCAAGGAGCAGTGAGTTTTATAGTCTCACTCGCTAAGGGGGACTGGATTGGTCTCAAAGTAGAAAACACCTTATTGGTGACTATGAATAACACGCTGCAGAGAACCATAACCATAAACAATGCTTACAGAAAGACAGATAATAATTGCTTGAATTCTTTTGTCTAAGATTCCCAGGCTCAGCCTGGGAGAAATTCTTTCTGTTCTTTCTTCGACTGAACTGAGAATATCCACAATTCCCCCTTGTCCTGTCCCTCCAGGCCTTTATCCCAAGTCCTTCAGCTTTTTATAGCCCCCTTTAGCTACTGGAAATCCACAATAACGTCTCCCAGGAGTTTTCTCATCCTGGAAATCCAATTCTCCCTTCCACAGAGGCAACGGGGGGTGCGGGGTCCCTGGGCTGTGTCTGTGCTGTCCCGCAGTGCCGGCGCCAGCGCGGTGCCAGCGCGGTGTCCCCGCGGCTGCTGCACTGGGACACGGTTTGGGACACTCCCAAGGGCAGGGCACGAGCCACCCCGGGCTCTGGCAGCCCCCGGAGCAGGCAGTGCTGAGATGAAGCCTGCAGGTTAAATTAATTAAATTTAATGCATTAATTAATGCAGCCCTGCCTGCCTATGGAGCCCTGGGGCTTGTCCTGTGTGCCACAGTGGCACGTCCCTCCCCGCAGAATCGTTTGGGTTGGGAGGGCTCTGTGAGACCTTGGAATCCAGCTGCGCACCCACAGGAAGGAAAAGAAAGAGAGAAAGAGATAAAAAAAAGAGAAAGAATGAATGAAAGAAAAAGAGAAAGAAAAGAGAGAGAGAAAGAGAGAGAGAAGGAGAGAAAAGAGAGAAAAGAGAGAAAGACAGAAAGAGATAAAAAAAGAATGAATGAAAGAAAAACAGAAAGAAAAGAAAGAGGAGAGAGAAAGAGAGAAAGAAAGAGAGAAAGAGAGAGAGGAAAGAAAGAAAGAAAGAAAGAAAGAAAGAAAGAAAGAAAGAAAGAAAGAAAGAAAGAAAGAAAGAAAGAAAGAAAGAAAGAAAAAAAGAAAGAAAGGAAGAAAGAAAGAAAGAAAGAAAGAAAGAAAGAAAGAAAGAAAGAAAGAAAGAAAGAAAGAAAGAAAGAAAGAAAGAAAGAAAGAAAGAAAGAAAGAAAGAAAGAAAGAAAGAAAGAAAGAAAGAAAGAAAGAAAGAAAGAAAGAAAGAAAGAAAGAAAGAAAGAAAGAAAGAAAGAAAGAAAGAAAGAAAGAAAGAAAGAAAGAAAGAAAGAAAGAAAGAAAGAAAGAAAGAAAGAAAGAAAGAAAGAAAGAAAGAAAGAAAGAAAGAAAGAAAGAAAGAAAGAAAGAAAGAAAGAAAGAAAGAAAGAAAGAAAGAAAGAAAGAAAGAAAGAAAGAAAGAAAGAAAGAAAGAAAGAAAGAAAGAAAGAAAGAAAGAAAGAAAGAAAGAAAGAAAGAAAGAAAGAAAGAAAGAAAGAAAGAAAGAAAGAAAGAAAGAAAGAAAGAAAGAAAGAAAGAAAGAAAGAAAGAAAGAAAGAAAGAAAGAAAGAAAGAAAGAAAGAAAGAAAGAAAGAAAGAAAGAAAGAAAGAAAGAAAGAAAGAAAGAAAGAAAGAAAGAAAGAAAGGTAATGGAGAGAAAAGGTACCACCACCGTTTCCCATCTTTCAGGGGTGGGAGCCCACAAAACAAGAATCCAGAGGGCCACTTCTAACTCGGGTCCCCACATGTGACAACCACACATTTATTGAACTCTTCCAGGGGTGGGGACTCCGTCCCTGCCCTGGGCAGCTGCACAGCCCCTTCCAGGAGGGATTTTCACAATATCCCTCCTAAACCTTG
The DNA here is from genome assembly GCF_017590055.1 of Onychostruthus taczanowskii. Taxonomy (NCBI): domain Eukaryota; kingdom Metazoa; phylum Chordata; class Aves; order Passeriformes; family Passeridae; genus Onychostruthus; species Onychostruthus taczanowskii. The sequence goes on from NW_024499685.1 coordinate 156,472, forward strand.
CCTGGCCCAGCCTGAGGCCATTTCCCCTTGTCCTGTCCCTGGGGGCACAGCCTGACCCCCCGGCTGTCCCCTCCTGTCAGGAGCTATGCAGAACCACAAGGTCCCCCCTGAGCCTCCTTTCCTCCAGGCTGAGCCCCTTCCCAGCCCCCTCAGCACTCCTGGTTCTCCAGAGCTTCCCTTCCTCCAGGCTGAGCCCCTTCCCAGCCCCCTCAGCCTCTCCAGCCCCCTTTCCCAGCTCCGTTCCCGTCTCTGGACACACAGGCAGCAGTGGGGCTGGGGACAGGAGGGGCTGGAGCTCTGCCCCGAGCAGAGACAGCCCAGAGGGGACCTGTGCACCGAAGGGAGCTCTCAAACCAGGCTCTGCTCCGTGGTGGCAGCCACCAGGACACGAGGCAATAGGCAGGAACTGATGCCCAGCCAGCTCCACCTGAACATGAGGCAGAGCGTTTTTCCTGTGCAGGGAACATAACCCAGGGAGGGTGTGGGGTGTCCCTCCCCAGAGATATTCCAGAGCCCTGTGGACACAATCCTATGCCACGTGCGCTGTGGTGACCCTTCCTGAGGACCCCCACAATGGCTCCCTCCAGCCTGGCCCGCCCTGGGGGGTTCTGTGAGTCTGGGATTTCATAACCCCGCCGTACCCAGTCCATCCCCCAGGGGCGTTTGAGGATCAGCTGCTGGCCAAGCTGAAAGTGGAAAACACAAGAACCAAAGGCTGTGCTGAGGCACAGGAAGGGGCTCAGCTCTGCCCCTCCCTGCAGCCCAAAGCTGACCTGCTGGGGAAGCCCTGGCTCCCTCTTGGCCGGGGTGAACATGGAATACCCTGTGCCCCAGCTCTCCACAGCACAGCCGACCCCACGTTCCAGAGCACCTCCTTCATTCCTGGGAACGGGGAAGAGATTCCTGCCTGGCAGGGTGGGCAGGCCCTGGCACAGGGTGCCCAGAGCAGCTGTGGCTGCCCCTGGATCCCTGGAAGTGCACAAGGCCAGGCTGGATGGGGCTTGGAGCAACCTGGGACAGTGGAAGATGTCCCTGCCCACGGCACTGGAGGTTGGAATGATCGTTAAATTCCCTTCCCACCCAAACCATCCCATGATTCCGTGACTCCTGAGCTCCTGGCAGAGGCACGTCTGCCTGTGCTCTGTGCGCAGCCCTCGTGGGCACATTTTGGGACTGCTTGGCCCAGCACCACGAGCTGGCACGGGTCTGCAGGTCCCCAGAGGCCACTGCCCACATCTGCTGTGGCCGCAGTGGCCACGAGTGACCTCCTGAAGGTGTTGGTGGCCCCGTGGGCTGAGCAGGAGGCACAAAGGTGAATGTTGGAACCCAGGACATCCCCCTGGGTGCCCCGCATGGCTCCAGCCCCGTGGAGCAAATTACCAACCTTGTATGAAGAGTTACAAGTCACAAAAGAGAATGATAATTAATTTATCACAGGGTGAAAAGTAGAATTTTGGTGATTTTTAGTATAGCAGTTTACGAGGCAAGACGGAGGGATTGGGGCGTTGCCTTGTCCTTCTTCTTTCTTCTTCCTAGCCTCCATCTTCTGTGTGCTGTTGGCACTTTTGGGTTGGTTTAGAGTAGAAACAGACTGTCTAACATAGGTGATAGGTACGGGAAAATTATTGTAAATAAAGTACACGCAGTTCTTAGTATAAAATGACAACATTTTATACCGGGGCGGTCAGAATACCATGAACCAACCTGCTGGGCAGATCTCTGCGGGTCAGAAAAAGAATGTTGTAGATAAGAGACAATAAACAGCCTTGGAACCAGAGCTGAAGAATTCCAGCTCTTTATCTGATCGCCCGGCTGGGATAAAGAGACTTTCTAACGCATCTCGGGGTGCTCCTGACCGCAGAGACAGCCGGGAGGTGAAGATCCCTGGGGCAAGCCGTGCCCTGTCTGCTCTCAGCAGGGCGTTCCGGCAGCACCAAGCGCCTGCCACGGGTGTGCCAGGACTGGGGGGTGGCCCGGATGGCACCCGAGCCTCGGAGAAGGGCAGCGTATTTTTGGGCAGCTGAGCACAACCAGCTCCAGTCAGGTCTGCACGTCCTGCGGTGCCCAAGGAGAGCTCTGGGTGTGCCCCCTCTGAAAAATTCATATTATATGGCTCTACACAGGTATTTACTGCGTGTATTATCTTGTATTGATTACTAGTGCTGTATTAACATTTTAATAGCATGGTAAAGGTAGTTTTGTGGTTAAAATGTAACTTTTGTAGTTAAAATAGAAACTATGCATGTGGGATTTTTTTTTTTTAAAGGGAGGAATAAGGTACTTGGCACTGAGACAGCAGCCACAGGACACCTGAATCTTTCAGAGAAAAAGAATTTATTGCCCCATTATCAGAAGAAACGAACTTCTTCCTGCCTCGCTCAGCCCTGCAGACACCATCAGGATTCAGAGGAAGAAGCTGACAGTGACCAGACAGAATCCTTTGTTTGAATGGAATTCATGCATCATGCATGAGATGTATGAATATGCAACAGGCTGTTGCTTTTAAGGGTTAATCCTCTGTTAATGCTAATTTTTTGGGCTTATCTTGCCCAGAAAGAGGTACCCAGACCGTCTGTAACTCTTTGTTTTTATCGTCTTGCATTGTCCTAATCTCAATTATCCAGATTTTTATTACTCTAATTATATTACTGTCTTTACAACCATTTTATTACTATTAAACTTTTAACACTCCAAAAACAAGTGATTGGCGTTTTCCACATCCCCGTTCCCAGCTGAGGCCGGGGGAAGCTCGGGGGTTTGGGGACCCCTCTGTGCCCTGCCCCGGCGTGCCTCGGGGGACAGCAGAGTCCCCCTGGGGGGACAGCAGGAGCGCGGCTGGAGGGTCTCAAGCGCTATCCTTGCCCTCGCTGTGCTCCAGAGCTGCCGAGGGAAACTCCTTGGCAGGACGCCTGCATGGCAAAGGAGCTCCCTGGCAAGGGCGCAGCTGTGGCACAGCCCTGGCACCACCCCTGTGACCCCGACACCATCCCTGCGGCTCTGGCACCCCCCCAGCACCCCCGGGTGCCCTGAGCGCCAGGAAAAGCCTGGCCCATCCCTTTTTCCCAGGAACCACGAGTCAGCGCCCGGGACACCTGGCAGTCCCTTTCCCACGGAGATCGGAGTTGTGCAATCTCTCCCAGCCGGAATAAAGAGCATTTTTGTCCGTGTTCGTGTCGGCCCGTGCCCGTCCCCTGGGCGCGGGGATGGGCTGGCTCCTGGTGGCTTTTGAGAGGGAACATTTGTGTTTTTCTTTCTCCGGAGGCGCGGCCGGGCGGGGAGAGGCGGAGCGGGGGCGGCCGCACCTGCCGGGCAGGTGAGAGCAGCGCCGCAGGGGTCTGCCCTGCCGGGGGTCCCACTGAGCCGGGGGTCCCACCGTGCCGAGGGTCAAACCCTGCCGAGGGTCCCACCCTGCCGAGGGTCCCACCGTGCCGGGGGTCCCACCAAGCCAGGAGTCCCACCGTGCCGGGGGTCCCACCCTGCCGAGGGTCCCACCGTGCCGGGGGTCCCACCAAGCCAGGAGTCCCACCGTGCCGGGGGTCCCACCCTGCCGAGGGTCCCACCGAGCCGAGTGTCCCACCGAGCCGAGGGTTCCCACCCTGCCGAGGATAAAACCCTGCCGAGGGTCCCACCGAGCACGGGGGTCCCACCGAGCCGAGGGTCCCACCGAGCAGGGGGTGTGACCGTGCCGGGGGTCCCACCGAGCCGAGGGTCCTACCTTGCCGAGGGGCGGTTCCACTCTGGTCCAGACCACCATTATATATTTTTCTTTCCATTTCTTTCCATTTCATTCTATTTCTTTCTATTTCTTTCTTTCTTTCTTTTTCTCTTTCTTTTTCTCTTTCTCTGTTTTTCATTCCAGCTCTTTCTCTCTCTCTTTTCTTTCTTTCCTTTTTTTATTTCTTTCTCTGTTTTTCTTTCTCTTTCTTTTTTTCTTTCTTTCTCTCTCTTTCCTCCTTCCTTTTTTTCTCTCTTTATTTTTTCTCTCTCTTTCTTCGTTTGTTCCTCCCTTTCTTTCTGTTTTACTTTCATTCTTTCTCACTTTCTTTTTTCTTTCTTTCTTTCTTTCTTTCTTTCTTTCTTTCTTTCTTTCTTTCTTTCCTTCTTTCTCTTATTCTTTTTTCTCCTTATATATCTTCTTGAGCAACATTTACTTCTATATTTTCCTAGACAACGACAATGACAGTCACCTCCTTCCTTTGCGCTTAAATTAAATTTAATTTGGTTTAAGTAATTAATCGCTTTGTTTTAAGCAATCCAAGCAATCACATGGCTTTTAAAATCGCCCTGCTCCTGCTCACAGGGGTCCAGTCTGGTTTCACTCTGGCACACCCCGAGGGGGATTCAGCAGAGCTCTGCCGAGCTCTGCCTGTGCACAGATATTTCCTTGGGCTCTGTGCCTCCCCCTCCTCAGGAAAACACCCTCAGCAGCCTCGGGGGCTCAGGGCCCTGTGATGCCTCGGGAAGGCTGGCCTAGAATGCAGACCAGACACAGCTAAAGAATAAAGTATTTATTGTGATTTATTAAGCGGCCTCAGTGGGTCCACCTTGGGCAGCACAGCCCAAAATGGCCACAAAAATGGACAACAGCTCACGGGGTATCACACTTTTATGAGTTTTGTTCCTTAGCATATTGGAGTTAATTGTCCAATTACACATTTAGCCCAGTAAGTCTCATCCTGCTTGTTTTTCTCTCTTCATTCCACGGTGTTTGTGCTCAAATCCCGAGATTTGGATCATTTGTCCTTGGTCCCCAGCAAGAGAAGGAATTGCTCTGTCTCCCTGCTCTGTGCAGAGAGCTCACCATGCCCTAATCTGAAGCCCAGACTCACACACACCAAAGAAGAATAGAATCAGAAAAATACAAAAGCCAAAGCCGGAGGCATCCCCGGCACAGCTGGAAGGGAGCCGGCAGCGCCGTCAGCACCTGAGCTCCTCCCCTGGAGGTTTCCCAAATCAACCACGGCAGGAAAACCCTCCCCAAGCGCCGGAACATCCCTGGGGAAAGCATCTCCCAGCCTCTGATGTGGCGCTGATGCGCTTCAGCCGCGACGCCCACACCTTCCTGCAGGTGAGGCTGCGGGGCCGGCCGTGCCCAGGTGCGAGCGCCGGGAAGCTGCAGGTGAGTCAGGGAGCCCGGGGGCATCTCGGGGCTCTGTGCCCCTCTCTGTGCCCCCGGAGGGGTCTGTGCGGCCGCAGAGAGCAGCAGGAACAACTTCCCCAGGAGTCCTGGATTGCCAGGTAAATTGTATTCTGTTTGCCATCTGCACGGCAGCTGTCTTCTGCTCCGCGGGCCGATGGGAGCTGCAGCATCCCGCTGGAGGTGCCCGGCCCAGAGGGGAGAGCCAAGCATTCCTGCCGGGATGTAATGTGGGGATTCTGGAACACCAGCACGGCTTTTCTGCGCTGGATTTCCCAGAAAAACAGCTGGATTCCACTGGATCTTCAGAGGAAGACTGCACCTTTCTACAGGATCCCTGCTCCAGCAGAACCACAGCTGGCACTGCAGGAGGGCTGAGCCACAATTCCAACTGGACTGCTACCAGCACCCTGACCCACAGCGTGTCAGGTTGTGTTCTGACTCTGTCAGTGCTGTTTTTGTTTACTGCACTGCTTATTTTATCTTTTTATTTTCTTCCCTATAAAATAACTGTTATTCCCTGCTCCCATATTTTTTGCCTGAGAGTCCCTTACTTTAAAATTTATAACAAGTCAGAGGGAGGGGGTTTTACATTTTCCATTTCAGGGGAGGCTCCTGCCTTCCTCAGCACACGCCTGAATTTCCAAACCAAGACACCAGGCCTTTCTGAGGAAAGTCTGTGAGAAGATCAGAGAAAAGAATGAGGAACAATTCTTATCTTTGTGTGTGGTAAACACACCTTGGGGCCCCCATGTGGGAGATCTCTGGAGAAAGCTCTGTGCCAGAATGCGAGACAAACGGGACTTTTATCGCTCTTCGGGTTGCTGTTTATTTTTGTCTTACAGGAAGTGCCACCCACACCAGACGTAGTGTCCTTGTGAAAAATGTGTATTTTGTGATTGGCTTTTCTCAAGTATTAAAATGAATATTGTATGTGTTATGTTAGAAAGTTAAGCTGTATTAATTTTCTTAACTAGTGTGTTAAATATAGTTTTAGGTTATAACATAATGTTAAAATAGAAACTATGCTATGTAAGATATTTCTTTAAGAAAGGACTCGCACCAGATGGAAGCCACAGGACACCTAAATCTTTCAGAGAAAGGGAAATTTATTCCCTTATCAGCAGAAAACGAACTTCTTCCCACCTCACTCAGACAGGAAGACGGCATGAGGATTCAGAGGAAGAAGCTGACAGTGACCAGACCGAATCCTGTGTTTGGATGGAATTTATGCATCATGTATGAGATGTATGAAAATGCAACAGGTGATTGTTTTTAAGGGTTAATCCTCTGTTAACCGGGGTCCTTTTTCGGGCTCGTGATGCCCAGAAAAACATACCTGGACATCCGTATCTCTTTGTTTTTATTGTCTCATATTGTCCTAATCTCAATTGCTCAAATTTTATTACTTTAATTATATTACTATTTTTATAACCATTTTATTACTATTAAGCTTTTAAAATTAAAAAAACCCCAAGTGATTGGCGTTTTTCACATCTTGGTTGAGGGGAAATTTGGGAGAAAACCTCCAAAGGGGGCCCCTCCAGAAAGCAAATCCACACTCCCCAACCAGTTTGGGAAGGATTCCTCAGAGAGAAGTGGAAAGAACCTGTTTATTTGACAGGCAGAGCACCCCCAGCACACACAATGAACAGTACCAGAGGACGACACTCTTTCACCTCTCTGAATAAGATGACAAATTCAGAAACCTCTCCTGGGAGCTGTCGCTCTGCTGTCAGTCCCTCTGGTGCTGGGAATTGCTGCTGCAGCCACAAGGTGCAAACTCTTGGTGTTCCCCAGGTCCCAGTCCAGGTTTGAGTGGTTCCAAAACAGGGAAAGGAAAAACACTCCAGGGAAAAAATTCGAACTGGTTGGCTAAAGTAACGAGCAGAAGCAAAAAGCAAGAGCAAAGCAAAGCAAAAAGCAAAGCAAAAAGCAAAAGCCTCACCAGGTACTGCCCCGTCTCTGTGTCCTGTCAGCCGTGGGGAACAGGCTGAAAACAAAACTGTTAGGAATATAGTTAGTAATACGTGGAAATAAACGGTGTATAAAAATATATGTGTATAAAATAAACTTGGGGCAGGGGGGAATTCCTTTTCCTCAGGATGGAGAAAAAAACCCTAAGCAGGATGAAATCACGAAACCACAGCAGCCGGGCACCGCCACATTTGCATCCGAAGAGAACTCCAGCTGCAGCCAGGACCAGGTGCTGATGGCCCAGACCAGATGCTTGAGGAGACCAGAACCATCAACACCCTGAATCTGAATACCAGATTCTGGGAATCAGGGAAGCGCATCGTTCTATTCCCAGATGGAGGCTTTGTGCAGCCCAAGCCAGAGAAAGAAACCAACTTGAATATGAAGAACTCAGAAAGAAACAAAGACTCTCTGCCGCGGGTGAAATAAACTGTATAAGAACTGCTGCCTCGAAGCAGTTGGGGTGCACGGGGAGGTCAAGGCACCAGCGGGGTGCTTTCCTCACGGTCACCCGTGTCACCGACCGGGGGTGATCCGCTGTCCGATTGGGTGGTGGCTGTCGGAACTCTATTATCGTCCCGCAATAAATTTTATTTTTCATATTTTTATTAAAATTGGCTATTTTCATTTTTCATTTATAACAAAAACCAAAACAAAACTTTGCTCTTCAGAGGCAGTCTTGAAGGCACAGAACATAACACCCAGCATAAACAGAACAGACGACTGGGGGCACAAGGATCACAGCGTCGCCCGAGGACACTTAGCGCACAAGAAGATGGCAGAAAAGGTCACGGGATGTGCAGCCTCGAGGTCTTTTAAAGCTGTTTCATCCAGTTAATTCCCAAAACGTACTTTATTTATCTACCAATACCTGGCTATCTGTCACCATGCATCACCTGCATTGCGACTTTCCCCAACCAATCATCCTGTGCCACAGCAGAAAATGGAGTGGATGAAGAAGAAGAAGAAGAAGAAGAAGAAGAAGAAGAAGAAGAAGAAGAAGAAGAAGAAGAAGAAGAAGACAAGCCAACACCCAAAATCCTCCGTCTTGCCTCCTATCTACCCCCATACTAAAACCCCAAAATTGTAAATTTTTCGCCCTGTGATACACTACACTACACTATTATCTGTTTTGCACACTCGTGGATGCTAATTCATCCCAAAGCCTTGGAAGCTTTCTACATGGGCAAAGGTTAAAAGCAGCGTTTTCCTGGGGGTCAGGACTTGCCCGAATATTCCCCGTGCCCTGGGTCCCTACACATTTTAACTTCCTGCACCTGCCGTTGTGAGCGCGTGGAATGTTTCATGGAGATTTGTTTACCGAAGGGTGGCTTCTTAATTAGCCAGTGGTGATGGAGTTTCAATTAAAGGACCAGTCAAGTATAACTGTATCATAACTGTCTGTAAAAGCAACGGGTTTCTTAACGAGAATAGAATGAAGTGATTGATCAGCCTTGCGTGAATGATGGGGAAAATGCTAATTATTACCCCGTTAATAAGGGGGCAATAATTAGACAGAGGGGCAGCTGCACAAAGGTGTCAGGGGCTCCCCCAGACCTGAGCTCACCTGGTCAGGGGGATCAATCCCAAGGTGGGGATTGGAGCTCTCCAGACGGTGTTTGGTGTTCAGACTCAGCTGTTTATTATTTCTTACCTGTGTCAGAAATCGTGAGTTCCCCACCCTGAAGTGCTCCAGACAGTGTTTCACATTCAGACTCAGCTGTTTATTATTTCTTACCTGTGTCAGAAATCGTGAGTTCCCCACCCTGAAGTGCTCCAGACGGTGTTTTGGTCACACACAGGGTCACACAGTGACACACAGAGTCACACAGAGTTACACGGTCACACACAGTGACACACAGGGTCACACACGGTCACACACAGGGTCACACAGTCATACAGTGGCACGCGGTGACACACAGTGACACGCAGAGTCATACACAGTCACACACGGGGTCACACACAGTGACACACAGTGACACACAGTGACACACAGTGACACACAGCGATACACAGGGTCACACAGTGACACACAGAGTCACACAGAGTTACACGGTCACACACAGTGACACACAGGGTCACACAGTGACACACACAGTCATACAGTGACACACAGTGACACACCGGGTCACACAGTGACACACATGGTCACACACAGTCACACACGGTCACACAGGGTCAAGTGACACACCGGGTCACACAGTGACACACATGGTCACACACGGTCACACAGGGTCACACACAGTGACACACAGTGACACACAGAGTCATACACAGTCACACACAGGGTCATACAGTCACACAGTGACACACAGGGTGACACAGTCACACCAGAGACCTGCACAAAGTCACACCAGAGCCACACAGTGACACACAGTGACACACACTCACACACAGTGACAGTGAGTTTCCCACCCTGGGATATGGCACACTTCTAACCCAACTCCACACCTGTAATCCCAGTTCTGCCATTCCATTTCGGAATCCTTCTCCACCTCAGGTCAAATGCAGTGCTCTCCTGGGGGTCAGAGTCTGTCTGCACAGAAAATCTGAAACTCTCAGCAGCCAGAACTCCAACACTGCTTTGCAGTGTAAAAAAACACTGACACACAGGGTGACACAATGACACACAGGGTGACACAGCGACACCAGGGACCTGCACAAAGTCACACCAGAGCCACACAGTGACACACAGTGACACACAGGGTGACACAGATCCAGGCACGTGGAGTCACACAGGAGCCCACAGGGGCAGTGACACACATCGAGTGCACAGAAAATCTGAAACTCTCAGCAGCCAGAACTCCAACACTGCTTTGCAGTGTAAAAAAACACTGCCCCTTTACCAGAAATATCCCAAGATCCCAAAATCCCCAAATAAACTCCCAGTATCCCAATATAATAATAAAATTCCCAGCATTATCGCAATATCCCAAAATAAAAAGTAGTAGTAGTAGTAGTAGTAGTAGTAGTAGTAGTAGTAGTAGTAAAAATAAAATAAAATAAAAATTAAAATAATAATTAAAATATTAGTGTTAATAATAGAAATAATAATAGAAATAGTAATAATAATAATAATAATAATAATAATAATAATAATAATAATTTCTTCTTTTGATTGCAAAAACATGTAGTGGAAATAGCTTTTCCTAGCTCAGAGTAAAAACGGTTGGCAAATATTTCACCTAGAACTCAGCTGAGTCAAGTTTTATATACGAAGGTCTAACAATTTAAACTTTATTTAGCAGCAAAATCCAAATAAGTTCTTCCATGAAAACACTACAGCTCCTTCTGAGTGAAACATTCAAAATTTTGCCCAGGAATGTGCTCATCCTTAAAATTTTCCTGAGAAAATTTCCCGAGCTGAGAGCAGGTGTCAGCCAGGGAAGGGGTCCGGGAGTGAGTTCTGGACCAGGACAGGGGAGCTGCTGGCCAGGTGTGCTCCCTGCAGCCAAACCCCGCCGTGAGTCAGAGGGAAAAGCTCTCCCTGAGCCGATCAGCCGGTCTGGCCAGCGCCCACGCCAGCAGGAATGTGCTTCCGTGTGGGAACCCAGGACATCCCCCTGGGTGCCCTGCATGGCTCCAGCCCCTGGCAGGGGGCTCGGAGACCTTGGCAGGCAGCCAAAGACACTTGTGTTTTCGGTTTTAACCCATGAAGCAAATTGCCGACCTTGTATGAAGAGTTACAAGTCACAAAAGCTTAAGTAGAGTGATAATGAATTTGTCACGGGGTGAAAAGTGGAATTTTGGGGATTTTTAGTGTAGGGTTTTGTCGCCCTGATTTTTTAAGATTTTCTAAGCCTTCTGATGTTTGCATTCTTGTATCAAACTCTTTCTCACACACTTTCTGCAAACAACTTATTGCTTTGCATTCTTTTATGGAGGAGGAGAAACTCGATGGACTGTTGGTTTGTCCAGTGTCCCGGGAGGGGGGGCACTGTCACCCTCCAATCCACTGTCACCTTTGGAAATCTATAAATGTTAGAGTCAGAAAATAAACTTTCCTGCCTTGAGAGCAACAGCGAGTCTGTGTCGTGTTGTTTCGTGTCCTCTAGCGACAGGGGTTTAGGAGGCAAGAGGGAGGAATTTGGGCGTTGCCTTGTCCTTCCTCCTTCTCTCTAGCCTCCACCTTCTGTGTGCTGCTGGCACTTTTGGATTGGTTTAGGGTAGAAGTGGACAGTCTAACGCAGGTGATAGGGAAAATAACGGTAAATAAAGAACAGGCAGTTTTCAGTATAAAGAGATAGCACCGCCTCAGGGCAGGGCAGCGTGCCTCGGACAGACCTGACAGACAGAGCTCTGCCGGCCAGGAAAAGAATGTCACAGAGAGGAGACAAGAAACTGTTGGTAATTCCCCATGTGTGGAGACACGAGGCTTGACTCCGTTTTCTCAGAAGCCTGATTTGTTATCTTATACGTTATATTAAAATACTACATTAAAACTACACTAAAAGAACACAGAGAGAAGAATGATCAGAAGGCTACAAAGAACAAGAATAGAATACACAACAAAATCCTGCGACGCTCAGAGTCTCAGATGCAGCTGTATCTGTGATTGGCTGTTAATTAGAAACAAATAACATGCACCAATCACAGCTGCACCTGCTGTTAATTAGAAACAAATAACATGCACCAATCACAGATGCACCTGCTGCATTCCACAGAGTCATACAGTGGCACGCAGTGACACACAGTGACACACAGGGTCACACAGTCATACAGTGACACACAGGGTCACACACTGACACACACAGGGTCAAACAGTCACACAGTGACACACAGAGGCACACACAGTGACACACAGTCACACACAGTCACACACAGGGTCACAGAGTCATACAGTGGCACGCAGTGACACACAGTGACACACAGGGTCACACAGTCATACAGTGACACACAGAGTCACACACAGGGTCACATGATCACACACAGTGACACACAGGGTCACACAGTCAGACAGTGACACACAGAGTCACACAGAGTTACATAGTCACACACAGTGACACACAGGGTCACACACAGGGTCACACACTGTCACACACAGTGACACACAGTGACACACAGGGTCACACATGGTCACACACAGTGACACACAGAGTCACACAGTGACACACAGGGTCACACACAGTCAGACACAGTCACACACAGGGTCACACACAGTGACACACACAGTCACACACAGTGACACACAGGGTCACATAGTGACAGACAGGGTCACAAACAGTCACACAATGACACAGAGGGTGACACAGTCACACCAGGGACCTGGCACACGGGGTCACACACAGTGACACACACAGTCACACACAGTGACACACAGGGTCACATAGTGACAGACAGGGTCACAAACAGTCACACAATGACACAGAGGGTGACACAGTCACACCAGGGACCTGCACAAAGTCACACCAGAGCCACACAATGACACACAGTGACACACAGGGTGACACAGATCCAGGCACGTGGAGTCACACAGGAGCCCACAGGGGCAGTGACACACATCGAGGCACAGACACCTGGGCAGGGTGACAGGAGCACAGACAGTGTCACAAATGTCCCCATGCACACCCACGGCCAGCACTGTCCCTGGTGTGTCACCCCAGGCACGGCCAGCACTGTCCCTGCTCTGTCACCCCAGCCAGCACTGTCCCTGGTGTGTCACCCCAGGCACGGCCAGCACTGTCCCTGCTGTCACCCCAGCCAGCGCTGTCCCTGCTTTGTTGCCCCAGGGCCAGGCTCAGTCTCTGTCCCGGCCGGTGCAGGGACAGCTGAGGGTGGTGGCTCCCGGTGACAAACCCACCAGTCCCAGCTCCTGGGGACCCCCGTGGGCAGGGCTGTCCATGAGCAGCAGCACTGTCAGAACAAGCTGGTGGCGACTCCTGGAGCCCCTTGGAGAGCGGCGTGTGCCACATCCTGCCTGGCATTGCTCCAGTGCCCGGCCCCTGCCAGCCCGGGGGGCTCCCTGTGTCCGGCCCCTGCCAGCCCGGGGGTCCGGGGCTCGGGGGGCTCCCTGTGCCCGGCCCCTGCCAGCCTGGGGGTCCGGGGATCGGGGGGCTCCGTGTGCCTGGCCCCTGCCAGCCCGGGGCTCGGGGGGCTCCGTGTGTCTGGCCCCTGCCAGCCCGGGGGTCCGAGGGGCTCCGTGTGCCCGGCCCCTACCAGCCCGGGGGTCCGGGGCTCGGGGGGTCCGTGCTCGGTCCAGGCCCGTGTTCCAGGTCTGCTCCCGTGTGCCAGCGCAGGGCAGGGCCTCCCTGCCGTCCCCAGGGGCGGGGGAGGGCAGGATTTAAATCGGGCACCTGCCGCCTCTACTCACCTGGCTGGGAGGCGGCGGGAGGAGGAGGAGGAGGAGGAGGAGGAGGAGGAGGAGGATCGGAGCCTGCCAGCCGCTCTGGACACACGGCCGGGAGGTAGGACAGAGCCCCCCGGGGGTCACCGGGACCACCTGCACGGGAAGCGGGGAGCTCAAACCATCCCAAAGCCCAGCGCTGGGAGGGGGCGGCGGCTGCTGAACCTGCCGGGGTCGGTGGGCAGGAGATCTCCCGGCAGGACCGGCTCCTTTTTGGGCAGGGACAAAGTGACAGCAGCAGGGCTGACTGCTGCTGCTGCTCTGCGTGACAAGTTTTGTGTCGCCAGTGCTTCAACCCAGCTGGGATGCGGGAGGGAAACAGGCGGAGCGGCGGCTGGAGCGGTGGGGATCGCTGGATCCAGAGCTGGGGCAGTGGGAATCGTTGGATCCAGGGGCTGGAGCAGTGGGATCCTGGATCCAGGGCTGGGGTAGTGGGGATCGCTGGGATCCAGGAGCTGGGGCAGTGGGGATTGCTGGGATCCAGAGTTGGGGCAGTGGGGATCCTGGATCCAGGGCTGGGGCAGTGAGAATTGCTGGATCTAGGGCTGGAGCACTGGGAATCACTGGGATTCAGAGCTGGGGCAGTGGGAATCGCTGGATCCAGGGCTGGGGCAGTGGGATCCTGGATCCAGGGCTGGGGTAGTGGGGATCGCTGGGACCAAGGCTGGAGCAGTGGGAATCACTGGATCCAGGGCTGGGGCAGTGGGGATCGCTGGGATTCAGAGCTGGGGCAGTGGGAATCGTTGGATCCAGGGCTGGGGCAGTGGGAATTGCTGGATCTAGGGCTGGAGCACTGGGAATCACTGGGATTCAGAGCTGGGGCAGTGGGAATCGTTGGATCCAGGGCTGGGGCAGTGGGAATCACTGGGATTCAGAGCTGGGGCAGTGGGAATCGCTGGATCCAGGGGCTGGGGCAGTGGGGATCGCTGGGATTCAGAGCTGGGGCAGTGGGGATCGCTGGGATTCAGAGCTGGGGCAGTGGGGATCGCTGGATCCAGGGCTGAGCAGTGGGAATCGCTGGGATTCAGAGCTGGGGCAGTGGGAATCGCTGGGATTCAGAGCTGGAGCAGTGGGAATCGCTGGATCCAGGGCTGAGCAGTGGGAATCGCTGGATCCAGGGCTGAGCAGTGGGAATCGCTGGGATCCAGGACTGGGGTAATGGGAATCGCTGGGATTCAGAGCTGGAGCAGTGGGAATCGCTGGATCGAGGGCTGGGGCAGTGGGGATCCTGGATCCAGGGCTGGGGCAGTGGGAATTGCTGGATCCAGGGCTGGAGCACTGGGAATCACTGGGATTCAGAGCTGGGGCAGTGGGAATCGTTGGATCCAGGGCTGGGGCAGTGGGAATCACTGGGATTCAGAGATGGGGCAGTGGGAATCGCTGGGATCCAGGGCTGAGCAGTGGGAATCAGTGGGATCCAGGGGCTGGAGCAGTGGGGCTTGCCCAGGAGCCTGGCGAGGGTGCTGGGCAGGGGGCACTGGTGTGATTTCCCCCCGAGACTGGGGGCACTGGGGTGATTTCCCCCCGGGGCAGGACTGGGGGCTCTGGTGTGATTTCCCCCCCCGGGACTGGGGGCACTTGTTTGATTTCCCCCCGGTGCTGGGCTGGGGGCTCTGCTGTGATTTCCCCCCGGTGCTGGGCAGGGGGCTCTGCTGTGATTTCCCCCCCGGGGCCCGGGCCCGGCTGCTTTCCCCCCGCGCTCTGGGGCCACCCCGGCTCGCTCCGGCTGCAAATCCGCTTCCAGCGGAGCCCCCCGGCAGACGCAGCCGCCCCTGCCCCGGGAGCTGCGTGTGCAGCCCGGCCCCGGCACCAGCAGGCTGATTAATTAATTAATCAGAGAGCTGCTAATGACAGGCTGCGGTGGGGAAACGGCTTGGCGGTGCCGGGTGTTCACACGACAGCCGTGTCCTACAAAGGTGTCGCCGGCTCCAGGGTGTGACACCGCGCTCCGGCAGGCAGTGCCACCCCAGCAGGGGCACAACCAGTCCGTCACCTCCCGGCTGCACCTGGGAGCGGGGCAGGGATGGAGAGGAGCGGGACAGAGCTCCCGGAGAGCAGGGGCTGGGCTGGGGCCGCTGGGATGAATCTCAGCCCCACCGCGATGCGTCCGCCCCAGCGGCAATCCAATACTTAAATGGATCAAAAGCGGTGACTCAGAGACTTCCTGACTGTTAGGTAAACAGAGGGAGGCTTAAGCTCCGACCCTGATAACGAGTTAAACGTGTCATTAGCGTCAGTCAGCAGAGTTTACTGCTGGGTGGGTGTTCCCCAGGAGATCCTCTGGGTTTCGATTCTGCTGCTTTTACAAGGCTGTGGCCTCATCGCCGCTGCACGATGCTGGAGATGCTGAAATTTTGTTTACAGGGCTTCCCAAGGGGACCAGGTGACAGCGTGAGACATCCTGGGAGTGGGTGGCATCCCTGCCTGTGGCAGGGGTTGGAACCAGATGGGTTTTAAGGTCTCTTCCCACCCAGACTATTCTGGGATTCCGTGATGCATCTGTGATTGCCGCATTAAATAGCACAGAGCCCAGTTTTGCAGGACAGGAAGGTGACAGGGCGGGGTTTGGGGTCTCTGCCCACCCAGTGGCCTCAGAACAAGCAGAGACCACCCAGAGAATCCGGAGCCAGAGGAAAGCTCTCCCTCAGCTCCTGCTGGTGCCCCTGGATGCGAACAGCCCCTCATCCATCCCTAAGACATTCCCCGTGCCCTGTGGAGTGCCAGGGTGGTGTGGGATCACACAGCCCCCAGGAGCACCCACAGACAGCCGGGCCGTGCCTGGCCCCCTGTGTCCCACCACCCCCACGGCCAGGTCACGGTCTCAGAGGGCAGAAAATTACTGGCAGCAGCAGCCAGCTCCTCCGTGGGGCTGTGGCATCAGGTCAGGAAGCCACTGCTGCCCCTTGGCGTGACCTGAGCTTGGGAAGAGACCACCAGTGCAAGCTGGCTGTGCCAGGGCAGCTCCGGGGAGCAGGGAGGGAGCGGTGCCCAGGACAGAGGCTGGACAGAGTCAGAGGATAAAGCAGGAATTTATTAAAAGGCCTTCAAAGGACACACCTTGGGCAGTACAAGAGCCCAGCCGTGGCTACACCCCAGATGGATGATGGGTCATGACTTTTCACGCTTTTATACGTTTTGGTTCGTTTGCATACTGGGGCTAATTGTCCAATTACAGCTCCAATTACAGGTTAGGAAGTCACATCCTCCCAGATTGCCCTCCTCAATTCACTTTTGTTTGCACTTTTTGGGCCTGAAGCTGTGACGGTGACCTTGGTTCTGGCGCTGGAAAAGGATTGTTCTGTCTGACTGAGCTGTGAGGAGAGCTTGCTAACACTTTATGTGAAGTCCAGAGTTACTAATGCAGTAGAGAGTCTGGAAAATATGAAAGTTAAAACTCAAGGCATCGGGAGCAGTGCTCCTGTCTCGTGCTGGCACCAGCCCAAAAGCAAGTGGTGGTTGTGTCACCCAGGAACGGAAGAGGAAAGTGGCTGAGGCCACAGGTTTGAGGCTCTGAGAGAGCAGGGGGGTCCTCGGGGGGCTGCAAGGTGTCCGTGCTGCTGGGATGATGATTCTTGTGTGCCGTGTGTCTGTCACTGACCCGTGCCTTGCCCTCAAAGCTCTCTGCCCACCCCAGCTGTACCCCGGTGCCAGGACTGCTCTGAGGGAGCAGCCAAGGCCCAGATGCCCCTCCCTGCTTTTCCCTGGGCTCCTGTGATCACCCCCAGCCCAGGTGTGAGCCCCCCCAGAACTGTCTCAATAAACGCTGCTGGCCCTGGCTGTGCTCCTGTGTTCCAGTTTGGGGAGGAAATTTGGGGCGACGTGAATTTGGGGGTCTCAGAAAAGCCAGAGGGACCCCACATCCCCCCTCTGGTCCTCTTGGGGACTCCAAAATCTCCCCCCAAGCCTCTCCCCACCCGTGGGGACCCCCCCAATAAACGCTGCTGGTTCCCAGCATGGTCAGGGGTTCAAATCTGGGGAGGGGGACACAGGAAATTTGGAGATCCCCAGCAAAGTCAGAGGGACCCTCGCATTCCCCAAGACCCCCTCTCAGCTGTGGGGACCCCACTGTGAAAACGGCACAGGGATTTTTGTGTGTGTGGTGTGTGATTTTTGTGTTCGAAAACACGCGAATCTTACCAGGGGCTCTGTCTGCTCCTCCCTCCTCAGACACGCCCAGCGCCCCGCAGGAGCAGGATTCCCCCCCAGAGACGATGAGGAAGATGAGTGGGTGCTCCCAGAACAACGAGTCGAGCAGCCCAGGGAGTAACCCGGCTGCAGGCGAGCACAGAGAGATGGGCGGGGGCGGAGGCAGCTTCATCGCCGGAGTCTTCATCCAGGCCAAGAGGAAGAAGATGAGCATCTACGAAGCCATGGTGAGGGGGCTGCTGACCCCGGGCACGGCGCTGGTGCTGCTGGAGGCGCAGGCGGCCTCGGGGCTGCTCACGGAGCCCGCGAGCGCCGCGCGGCTCTCGGTGAAGGAGGCGCTGGCTCAGGGACTCATCGGCCGCGACTTCTACGAGAAGCTGCTCTCCGCGGAGGGAGCCGTGACGGGCTACACGGAGCCCTACACGGGACACAGGATCTCCCTGTTCCAGGCCATGAGGCAGGAGTTCATCGTCAGGGAACACGCCATCCGCCTTCTGCAGGCCCAGATCGCCACCGGCGGCATCATCGACCCCGTGCGCGGCCACCGTGTGCCCGTGGAGGTGGCCTACGAGCGTGGCTACTTTGACCAGGAGATGAACCAGATCCTCTCCGACCCCGAGAATCAAACCAGGACTTGCTTCGACCCCAACACCCACGAGAACCTGACGTACCTGCAGCTGCTGCGCCGCTGCGTGCCCGACCCGGACACGGGGCTGCTCATGCTGCAGCTGATGGACAAGAGCTCCGTGCTCTACCAGCTGAACGAGGATGCCCGCAAAGCCCTGCAGGCCGCCCACACCACGCTGGCTGTGGGGATCTTCCAGGGCCAGAGCGTCACCGTCTGGGAGCTCCTCTTCTCCCGCTACATCCCCGAGCACCAGAGAGAGGAGCTGCTGAGGAAATACAAGGCAGGGGCAGTGACCGTTGCACAGATGATTGATGTCCT
This sequence comes from Onychostruthus taczanowskii, assembly GCF_017590055.1. NCBI lineage: Eukaryota > Metazoa > Chordata > Aves > Passeriformes > Passeridae > Onychostruthus > Onychostruthus taczanowskii. The sequence continues at coordinate 175,021 of NW_024499685.1, forward strand.
CACGGCCACCATCACGCGGGCAGAAAGGGACAACGGGGCTCTGGGAGCCTCCACATCCAACCCCAACGACAAGGCGAGGGCGTCACCCCCAGCTCGGGACACGCAGGCCCAGGAGCAACAGTTGAGGAAGTCCCTAAAGTCCGCAACGGTCCGTGTCGCTGCTGGGGAGTTCCGGGGGCAAAACGTTTCTGTGCTGGACCTGCTCTTCTCCAAATACGTCCCTCAGGGGAAGCGTCAGGAGCTGCTGGAGCTGTACAGGGCGGGGATACTGACCACGGAGCAGGTGGCCACCGTGGTCACCACCATCGTGAACCGAATGGAGGCCGCAAACGCCGCGCGGGTGGGGAACGCCAGGGGCGCACACAGGGCTGTGGCAGTGGCTGGGGACGATGGAGAGGATTGTTCAGCATGCCTGGATGATGACCTGAGGTCTACGACCATCAGTGTGCCGGCTGGGGAGCTGCAGGGACATCAGGTGTCCCTGTGGGACCTGCTCTTCTCTGATTGCATTGCCGAGGAGAAGAGGCAGGAGCTGCTGGAGCTGTACCGCGAAAGGTTATTAACTCTGGAGCAGATGACAACTGTTGTCAGCACTCTGATTAGGAAAAAAGAATCTGCAGGCAGGAAATTGCACATTACAGTCAAGAGTTCCAACAGGGATCCTGTGACAGCAGCAGGAGAGGAAGGTGATGACCCCCCCAAAGAAGAACCATGGAAAACAACCCTAAAAACCACCATGGTCCACGTAGAGGCTGGGGAGTTTCGGGGCCGCGAGGTCTCGCTGTGGGACCTGCTGCACTCCCGATACATCCCCGAGGAGAACAGGAAGGAGCTGCTGGAGCTCTACGAGGCAGGTGAGCTGACCCTGCAGCAGGTGCAGACCGTTGTCAGCACCATTGTCACCAAGGCAGCAGCAGCAGAGAGGGCAGAGCCAGCGGCACCTGTGAGTGGTCCCAGGGCAGAGCCGGAGGTCACAGAGGCTGAACCCACCCCCCTGCATGGGGACGGGGCCTGGGAGGAGACCCTGAAGGCCACCACAGCCGAAGTGTCCGTGGGGGAGTTCCAGGGTGGACAGACCTCCCTGTGGGACCTGCTCTACTCCCACTACATCGCCGAGGAGAAGAGGCAGGAGCTGCTGGATCTGTACCGAGGGGGGACATTGCCCTTGGAGCAGTTAATCCTTGTTGTCACCACTCTCATTAAGAAAAAGGAGTCTGCAAGCAGGAAATTCCAAATTACTGTCAAGAATTCCAGCAAGGGCCCCGTGACAGCAGCAGGAGAGGAGGGTGATGGCTCTGATGACCCCCCCAAAGAAGAACCATGGAAAACAACCCTAAAAACCACCATGGTCCACGTAGAGGCTGGGGAGTTTCGGGGCCGTGAGGTCTCGCTGTGGGACCTGCTGCACTCCCGATACATCCCCGAGGAGAACAGGAAGGAGCTGCTGGAGCTCTACGAGGCAGGTGAGCTGACCCTGCAGCAGGTGCAGACCGTTGTCAGCACCATTGTCACCAGGGCAGCAGCAGCAGAGAGGGCAGAGCCAGCGGCACCTGTGAGCAGCCCCAGGGCAGAGCCGGACGTCACAGAGGCTGAACCCACCTCCCTGCACGGGGATGGGGCCTGGGAGGAGACCCTGAAGGCCACCACAGCCGAGGTGTCCGTAGGGGAGCTCCAGGGTGGACAGACCTCCCTGTGGGACCTACTCTTCTCCGATTACATCGCCGAGGAGAAGAGGCAGGAGCTGCTGGAGCTGTACCGTGGGGGGACGCTCCCCATCCAGGAGCTGCTCAACACCGCCAGCAGCCTCGCCAGCGACAGCCTGGAGCAGCACTTCAGAGCCCTTCCTGCGCACACCATGGATCTCCTGCGCTCCGAGGGCTCCTACATCACCTTCGACCCGTCCCAGGAGCGCCGCGTGTCCGTGTGGGAGCTCCTCTCCTCCAAGCAGGTCTCCGAGTACAAGCGGGAGGCGTGTCTCGACACCTACCCCTCGGGAGGGCTGACGGTGAACCGAATCACCATCACCACCACCATCACCACCGGCCCCCCGCTCGAGAAGAGCCGCCCCCGGCAGCACTGACCGCGAGCCCGGCAGAGCAGCGTCCCGGGCGCCGGTGGGACTTTGCTCCTCACGGCCCTCCGCGTGTCCCCGCGGTGACAAACCCGTGTGTGGAGCGGGGTGGGCTCGGGTAAACTCCTGCTGTCTCACCTCTGGCTGTGCTGAGATTTCTTTTGCCCGACAGAGCTTTCCCCGAGGGGCTCTGGGGGTGTCCGGGTGCCTTGGGACTGCACTGACTGAGGGCAGGGACATGAGGAGCCAGAGTGCCCTGAGGGGGGGCAGGCAGAGACCCCAGGGCTGGGCTGTGGGCACCCGGCCCCAGGAGAGCCACAGAGGGACAGACAACTCCTGTTCAGGACAGCTGGGAGCCCAGCCTGCCGGGCAGGGGCACCATCTGGGGCTGTGGGACATGGAGACCTGACCTGGGCCTCAGTTCTGCTGTAGGACGAGGCCACAGGGGCCCCTGGGCTGTAGAACTGGGGTCCCTTGGCTGCAGGATGGGGCCACAGCGATCCCTGGAATGCAGGATGGGGGCCACTGGGGTCCCTGGAATGCAGGATGGACCACAAGGGTCCCTGGAATGCAGGATGGGGTCCCTGGGCTTCAGGATGGGGTACCTGGGCTGCAGGATGGGCCACGGGGGTCCCTGGGCTGCAGGATGGGGCCATGGGGGTCCCTGGAATGCAGGAGCTCCTGGCACTGAAAGAGAGGGACCCTGGTGCCAGGGCTGTGACCCCTGTGGCAGTGGCAGGTGGCAGGGGCACCCACGGGTGCCTCCATGAGGCACGGGGACACTGCACACAGGGCCTGGGGTGCTGCTCCAGAGGGAACGAGGACACTGGGAACTCCTAGGAAGGGAGCAGGGAAAAGGATGAGATATCCTGAGGTGCTTGCTGTCCCGTCTCAATGTCCCATCCCATTGTCCCATCTCATCGTCCCATCTCATTGTCCCATCTCATCCCATCCATTTGCCCCATCCCACTGTCCCATTCTGCCCGTTTGTCCAATCCCATTGTCCCATTGTCCAGTCCCATCCAATCTCATTGTCCCATCCCATCCATTTGCCCCATCCCATTGTCCCATCCCATCAGTTTGTCCAATCTCATTGTTCCATCTCATCCATTAGTCCCATCCCATTATCCCATCCCACTGTCCCATTCCATTATCCCATCCCACTGTCCCATCCCGTTATCCCATCCCACTGTTCCCTCTCATTATCCCATCCCACTGTCCCATCCCATCCCATTATCTCATCCTGTTATCCCATCCCACTGTCTCCTCTCATTGTCCCATCCCGCTATCCCATCCCATTATCCCATCCCGCTATCCCATCCCGTTATCCCATCCCACTGTCCCATCCCATTATCCCATTTTGTGAGGTCTCAGAGAAGCACAGGAACAATGAGGCACTGGGAAGGAGAGGGAGGATGAGTGGGCTCCTGGTGGGATAGGCACGGCAGCCTTGTGCTCCTGGTGGCATTGGCACAGCAGCCACGTGCTCCTGGTGGGATAGGCACGGCAGGATGTGCTCCTGGTGGGATAGGCACGGCAGCCACATGCTCCTGTGGGATAGGCACGGCAGCCTTGTGCTCCTGGTGGCATTGGCACAGCAGCCACGTGCTCCTGGGGGGATAGGCATGGCAGGATGTGCTCCTGTGGGATAGGCACGGCAGGATGTGCTCCTGTGGGATAGGCACGGCAGGATGTGCTCCTGGTGGGATAGGCACAGCAGCCACGTGCTCCTGGTGGGATAGGCACAGCAGCCACGTGCTCCTGGTGGCATTGGCACAGCAGCCTCGTGCTCCTGGGGTGGAAGGCACAGCAGCCACGTGCTCCATGTCCCCCCAAGCCCAGCGACAATGACCCCGTGGGTCACTGCCAGTGCAGCACAACCAGCTGAGGCCGAAGGCAGGAGCTCTGCCCGCTCAGGGTGGCCGGGCTGAGGAGCTCCCCGTGCGGCTCCAGTGGCCTCACACAGCGTCAGGAGTAAATCATGGAGCAAAACCCACCAGGGCTACCAAACAAAAGGAGCTTGTGCTCCTGGTGGCATTGGCACAGCAGCCACGTGCTCCTGGGGGGATAGGCATGGCAGGATGTGCTCCTGTGGGATAGGCACGGCAGGATGTGCTCCTGGTGGGATAGGCACAGCAGCCACGTGCTCCTGGTGGGATAGGCACAGCAGCCACGTGCTCCTGGTGGCATTGGCACAGCAGCCTCGTGCTCCTGGGGTGGAAGGCACAGCAGCCACGTGCTCCATGTCCCCCCAAGCCCAGCGACAATGACCCCGTGGGTCACTGCCAGTGCAGCACAACCAGCTGAGGCCGAAGGCAGGAGCTCTGCCCGCTCAGGGTGGCCGGGCTGAGGAGCTCCCCGTGCGGCTCCAGTGGCCTCACACAGCGTCAGGAGTAAATCATGGAGCAAAACCCACCAGGGCTACCAAACAAAAGGAGGCTTGGCTGTCTGGGTGGCTCCCAGAGCCACCAACGCCGTGGGGACACGGGGGCACAGTGTCACACTGGGGCACAGGTGCCGCTGCGTCCCTGCCTTTTCCCTCTCCCTGTTCCCACAGGGGCACAGACTCTCCCTCTCCACTGCCCACAGGGTGGCACAGACGGTGACACTGCAGCCCCTGTGTCACTGCCCTGAGGGTGGCACTGCAGCCCCCGTGTCACCACTCCCAGGGTGGCACAGATGGTGGCACGGCAGCCCCCGTGTCACTGCCCAAAGGGTGGCACAGATGGTGGCACTGCAGCCCCTGTGTCACTGCCCACAGGGTGGCACAGATGGTGGCACTGCAGCCCCCATGTCACAGCTCCAAGGGTGGCACAGATGGTGGCACTGCAGCCCCTGTGTCACTGCCCACAGGGTGGCACTGCAGACGCTTTGTCATCGTGCCAAGGGTGGCACAGAGGTGACACTGCAGGCCCCATGTCGCTGCCCCGACGGTGGCAGTGCAGCCCCCATGTCACCGCTCCATGGGCGGCACAGATGGTGGCACTGCGTTCTGAGGGTGACACAGACAGTGGCACTGCAGCCCCCGTGTCACCACTCTGAGGGTGGCACAGGTGACACTGCAGCCCCCGTGTCACCACTCTGAGGGTGGCACAGGTGACACTGCAGCCCCCGTGTCACCACTCTGAGGGTGGCACAGGTGACACTGCAGCCCCCGTGTCACCACTCTGAGGGTGGCACAGGTGACACTGCAGCCCCCGTGTCACCACTCTGAGGGTGGCACAGGTGACACTGCAGCCCCCGTGTCACCACTCTGAGGGTGGCACAGGTGACACTGCAGCCCCCGTGTCACCACTCTGAGGGTGGCACAGGTGACACTGCAGCCCCCGTGTCACCACTCCGAGGGTGGCACAGGTGACACTGCGGCCCCCCTGTCGGTGGCACAGAGGTGACACTGTGGTCCCCGTGTCGGTGACACACAGAGGTGACACTGCGGTCCCGGTGTAGCCGCTCCCGGCGGGGCAGGGTCGGCAGGGCCCGGTGCCGCTCGGGTCCCCGGGGCTGGCAGCGCTCCGGTCCCCGGGGCTGGCAGTGCTCCGGTCCCCCCGGGGCTGGCAGCGGTCGGGGCCCCGGGGCTGACAGCGCTCCGGTCCCCGGGGCTGGCAGCGCTTGGGTCCCCGGGGCTGGCAGCGCTCGGGTCCCCGGGGCTGGCAGCGCTCGGGTCCCCGGGGCTGGCAGCGCTCCGGTTCCCCCGGGGCTGGCAGGGCTCCGGTTCCCCGCTGCCCCGACGGTGGCAGTGCAGCCCCCATGTCACCGCTCCAAGGGTGTCACAGATGGTGGCACTGCGTTCTGAGGGTGACACAGACAGTGGCACTGCAGCCCCCGTGTCACCACTCTGAGGGTGGCACAGGTGACACTGCAGCCCCCGTGTCACCACTCCGAGGGTGGCACAGGTGACACTGCGGCCCCCCTGTCGGTGGCACAGAGGTGACACTGTGGTCCCCGTGTCGGTGACACACAGAGGTGACACTGCGGTCCCGGTGTAGCCGCTCCCGGCGGGGCAGGGTCGGCAGGGCCCGGTGCCGCTCGGGTCCCCGGGGCTGGCAGCGCTCCGGTCCCCGGGGCTGGCAGCGCTCCGGTTCCCCCGGGGCTGGCAGCGCTCCGGTCCCCCCGGGGCTGGCAGCGCTCCGGTTCCCCCGGGGCTGGCAGCGCTCCGGTTCCCCCGGGGCTGGCAGCGCTCCGGTCCCCCCGGGGCTGGCAGCGCTCCGGTTCCCCCGGGGCTGGCAGCGCTCCGGTTCCCCCGGGAGCCGGGCTGCGCTCCCGCAGGAAGCGCCGCGTTCCCGGGCGCGGCTGGAGGAGAGCAGGCGGCCGGGCGGAATGCATTTGCATCCTTAAGAGCTCGTTTCGTAACGGGAGGGATCCAAGCGCTCCCGGGGGCGCAGCAAGGTCGGGCAGCCAGCCCCATCCCTGCGGGAATGTCACCGCCCCGGGAAACGCCTCGGCTCGGTGGGAGAGCAGTGAGGTGACGGGAAGAGCTCCAGGACGGGACCTGACCGGCTGGAAAAGGAAAGGAAAGTAATAAATCCCAAAATGTGCGCGAGTGGAACAGCAGAGGGAGTGCACACAGCGGCTTTCCCTGCGGAACCGTCACAGAATCGCGGATCCATGGCAGGGTTTGGTGGGGAGGGACATTAAAGCTCCTCCTGCTCCACCCCTGCTCCACCCCTGCCCAGGGATCCCCGCCTGCCTCTATCCCAGGGTGATCCACGGCCCGTCCAGCCTGGCCTGGGGCACTGCCAGGGATCCCTGGGCAGCCACAGCTGCTCTGGGCACCCTGTGCCAGGGCCTGCCCACCCTCACAGGGAAGAGTTCCGTCCTGATACCCAACCTCAGTCCACTCTTTCAGCACAAAACTGTCTCCCCTTGTCCCCTGCCACTGCATGCTCTGGTGGAAAGTCCCTCCCCAGGGACCCACGGGGGCCACACGCCTCTGCAGCGAGTGTGGGGCGCGGTGCCAGCCTGGCCAGCGACCCCCCTGCAGCCCCCAGCCCACCCGGACACAGCCAAGGGGTCAGCAGGGCACTCCTGAGGCCAACACCACACTCCTGGGGAAGGCAGGGCACTCCTGGGCCAGCAGGGCACTCCCGAGGCTGGCAGGGCACTCCCAAGACTGGCAGGGCACTTCTGGGGATGGCAGGGCACTCCCGGGGCTGGCAGGGCACTCCCAAGACTGGCAGGGCACTTCTGGGGAAGGCAGGGCACTCCCAGGGCCAGCAGGGCACTCCTGGAGATGGCAGGGCACTCCTGGGCATGGCAGGGCACTCCCAGGTCTGCAGGGCACTCCCAGGGCCAGCAGGGCACTCCTGGGTCAGCAGGGCACTCCCGAGGCCAGCAGGGCACTCCTGGGGATGGCAGGGCACTCCTAGGTCAACAGAGCACACCTGGGGCCAGCAGGGCACTCCCAGACCTGGTAGGGCACTCCCGGGGCTGGCAGGGCACTCCTGGGGCTGTCAGGGCACTTCTGGGCCAGCAGGGCACTCCTGATGATGGCAGGGCACTCCTAGAGCTGGCAGGGCACTCTTGATGATGGCAGGGCACTCCTAGAGCTGGCAGGGCACTCTTGATGATGGCAGGGCACTCCTGGGGCTGGCAGGGCACTCCCGGGACTGGCAGGGCACTTCTGGGGCTGTCAGGGCACTCCTGGGGACAGCAGGGTACTCCTGGGGATGGCAGGGCACTCCTGGGCCAGCAGGGCACTCCCGGGGCTGACAGGGCACTCCTGGGGCTGGCAGGGCACTCCCGAGGCCGACAGGGCACTCCTGGGGCTGGCAGGACACTCCTGGGGATGGCAGGGTGCTCCCAGGGCCAGCAGGGCACTCCTGGGTCAACAGAGCACTCCTGGGGCCAGCAGGGCACTCCCAGAGCTGGTAGGGCACTCCTGGGGCCAGCAGGGCACTCCTGAGTCAGCAGGGCACTCCCAGGGCTGGCAGGATGCTCCCAGGGCCAGCAGGGCACTCCTGGGGATGGCAGGATGCTCCCAGGGCTGGCAGGGCACTCCCGGGGCTGGCAGGGCACTCCCAGGGCTGGCAGGATGCTCCCAGGGCCAGCAGGGCACTCCCAGGGCTGGCAGGGCACTCCCAGGGCTGGCAGGGCGCTCCCAGGGCTGGCAGGATGCTCCCAGGGCCAGCAGGGCACTCCCAGGGCTGGCAGGGCACTCCCGGGGCTGGCAGGGCACTCCCAGGGCTGGCAGGATGCTCCCAGGGCCAGCAGGGCACTCCCGGGGCTGGCAGGATGCTCCCAGGGATGGCAGGATGCTCCCAGGGCCAGCAGGGCACTCCTGGGGCTGGCAGGATGCTCCCAGGGCCAGCAGGAACACTCCCAGGGATGGCAGGACGCTCCCAGGGCCAGCAGGAACACTCCCAGGCCAGCCCTGCCCGTCCTTTCCAGCAGCCACCAACGTTCCGGGGTGTCCCGGCCGGTCCCCGAGGTGCCAAGCCCTCCATCAGCCGGAGCAGAGCCGCTCCCGGCCCCGCTTGTCCCTGATAAGGCCGCCCCGGGCGGTTTTATCTCCCGGCACATCTGTCCTGCCGCAGCTGCTCCTGCTCTGCCCGCCTCAGCTCTGCCTCTGCTCCTTCTCCTCAGAGAATCCGCAGGGGAATCCGCATGGCTGCTGCTCGGGATTGTGGGATCTCAGCACATCACTGTGGATGTGCAGAGACACCAGGGGAGCCCCTGGGGGGCTCAGAAACCCTGGAATGATGCCAAAAGATCGTCCTTCGCAATCGCGGCTGCCCAGAACCACCCTTCCCCGTGTCGGGGCAGAGACACAGAACAGCGGACCCCGACAGGGATGTGCCAGAAGCCAGCACGTTCCTCTGGCTGCCCGGATTCCCCCCTGGCAGGGGGCTCAGGGAGTCCAAGACACGCGTGCCTTCGATTTGAACCCATGGAGAAAATCAGCAGCTTTGTGTGAAGATGTGTGAGCCACCAGAGTGTGAGCAGAGTGAGAGTTTGAGTTAATTTGTCACAGGGTGAAAAGGTAGAATTTTGGGGTTTTAGAATGGGGGTTCAGAAGTGGTTTGGGTGTGCCCTGTCCTTCTTCTCCTCCTTCTTGGCCTCCATCTTCTGCTGAGGTGGTGGGGCTTTTGGGTTGGTTTAGAGGAGAGACAATACCTAGGTGATAGGTATTGGAAAATTAATGTAAATAAATATTTTCAATAAAGTACACGTAGTTTTCAGTACAAAAAGTTGGTGATAGGTACTGGAAAATTATTGTAAATAAATATTGTAAATAAAGGACACGTAGTTATTGGAAAATTATTGTAAATAAATATTGTAAATAAAGTACCTGTAGTTTTCAGTACAAAAAGCTGACACCACCCCAAGGGCGGCCAGTCTGCAGGACAGACCTCAGAGAGAAAATGTTACAGATAAGGGAAAATAAACAACCCTGAAAAGCAGAACCGACGCATCTCGGCTTCTTCTTCGCTGGCGGGGCTGGGGAAAAAGAGACTTCAATAACTCAGGAGCCATTTCAGCAACGCAAAACGCAGCGGGCTGCACACGGAGCCCTCTGGAAACACCTCCGGGGGCAGGAGGACGCGCCAGGAACTCGTCACCCCGAGCCCACGTCCCTGTGACGTCCCCAGGGTGTTTTGTGGAAAATCCCTGCGCCCAGGATGTGTCTCCTGAGCAGCGGAGAGGCCTCAGAGGAGAGGGAAAACAATAATTGTGTCTGCTGCTGGGAATGCAGCGGGCGATGGTCCATGGGATTGCTTCTGCTTAACGAGCAATCCATGGGCCAGCTGTGCGGAGACTCTGGGAGCCACGAGCTTTTGTTACCACTCCATCATCCCATTCCATTCCATTCCATTCCATCCCATCCCATTCCATCCCATCCCATTCCATCCCATCCCATTCCATCCCATCCCATTCCATCCCATCCCATTCCATCCCATCCCATTCCATCATCCCATCCCATCCCACCCCATTCCACTCCATCCCATCCCATACTATACAATTCAATTCCATTTCATTCCATCTATTCCATTCCATCCCATTCCATTCCATTCCATTCCATCCCATTCCATTCCATTCCATTATAATATAATGCATAATTAATATAATATTTGGCTCTGAGAGCCCACATTCCCCTCAGAGCTCCCCTTCCAGCCCGGCTCTTACAGGGGACACCGAAGTTTCCTTTTTGGCTTTGCTGCTGCTGGGGGCTCCTGGGGAGTGCAAATTGTGCTGGTTTGTCCCAGCAGCACACAGAGAGGGCTCAGCAATGGAGCCCTGGGTGTGTCCAGCACCTTTTCCCAGCTCCAGAGGCCACACCTGACACCTGTTATCTCTCTCTCCATGAAAGGTTCGGCCTGGAAGATAAAAAGCAGCAAACCAGACCAGGTTGTGGTGAACCTTTGTCCGGTTTTCCACGGAACTGGTTCCACGTCTTCATCTTAAAGCTCAGGAAGGTGTTAAAGGTTGATGGGACAGGAATTCCCCGGCTGAGGTGTGACAGCCCAGACTCGTCCCTGTGTGACAGCCAAGAGAGGGTCCTGCAGCCCAGAGTGCTGGGGCTGGGGGTCACGGCGTCCTTCCTGCTCATCCTCCCCCGGTGGGAGAGGTTCTGGCATGGATTGTCCCCTCCTCACCTGCCCAGAGCTGCCCATCCCATCCATCCATCCCATCCCATGGATCCCATCCCATCCCATCCATCCCATCCCATCCCATCCCTCCCATCCAGCCAGTCTACTCCAAATTCCAAACAAATCCAGCCAGCTGTGCCCGAATTCCAGCCAGCCTGATCCAAAACCCAACCAGCCTGCTCCACATTCTATCAGCTGTGCCCAAAGCCCAGCGAGCTCTGCCCAAAATCCAGCCAGCCTGCTCCAAAATCCAGCTAGCTGTGCCCAAAATCCAATCCCTCTCCTCCAAAATCCAGCCCCTCTGCCCCAAACCCCAACCAGCTCCGTCCAAAACGCAGCCAGTCTTCTCCAAAATTACTCTGCTCCAAAATCCAGCTCCTCTGCCCCAAAACCCAGCCAGGCTGGTTTCACTGGGAAATCCCTGCTGGCCCCTCCAGCCCCGGCCCTCTGTGACCCCACCGTGCCCCAGGACCCCCGAACCGGGCAGAGCTGGCCTTGTCCCTCTCCCCACACCGAGGGGACACCGAGGGGACGTGGGGGGTGGGATGGGCAGCTCCGGGGAGGTGAGGAGGGGACAATCCGTGCCAGAACCTCTCCCACCGGGGGAGGATGAGGAGGAAGGACGCCGTGACCCCCGGCCCGAGCACTCTGGGCTGCAGGTGAGGAGCTGCGGGGCAGGGCAGGTCACAGCCCGGCACGAACGGATCCCGCAGCCCTCCGAGCGCCCGGACAAACGTGCTCAGACAGATGGAGCGGCGGGGAGAGGCTTGCCAGATCCGCGGAGCCGGTTTGGCACCCAAACCTTCCACCCCGACACAGAGCGAGCTGTGCAGCAGCACATGACTTCATCACAGCCCGGCCCCATCCATCAAACGCGGGTAAAAATAGGAAGGAGGAGAGAGGGGCCTCCCGGCAGCCGCAGGGGAAGGGAGGCAGGGAGGCACTGCTGGTGCTCCTGGAGCGATGGTCCCACCGTGCCGGGCTGTTCCCATAACCCAGGGCCTGCAGAGGTGCCAGAAGGGATAAAACAAAGTGACCTGAGAGGGGCTCGGGAGTGCCCACGGGTTCTGCCAGCTCGCAGCCGGGACTGCGAGGGGGGACAGGGGGGGCGGGGGGACAGGGGGACAGAGGTGACAGGAGCCCTGGCTCCACCCTCCGAGGGTGACAGGAGGACAGGGTGACAGAGGTGACAGGGTGACAGGAGCCCCGGCTCCACATCCGAGGGGTGACAGGGGGACAGGGGGACACAGGTGACAGGAGCCCCAGCTCCACCCTCCGAGGGGTGACAGGAGTGACAGGGGGACAGGGGGACAGAGGGGACAGGAGCCCCGGCTCCATCTCTGAGCGGTGACAGGGGAACAGGGGTGACAGGGGGACACGGTAACAGGGGGGACAGGAGGACAGGGTGACAGAGGTGACAGGGTGACAGGAGCCCCGGCTCCAGCTCTGAGCAGTGACAGGGGTGACAGGAGTGACAGGGGGACAGGAGGACAGGGTGACAGGGGGATAGGGTGACAGAGGTGACAGGGTGACAGGATCCTCAGCTCTACCTCCGAGCAGTGACAGGGGTGACAGGAGTGACAGGGTGACAGGAGGACAGGGTGACAGAGGTGACAGGGTGACAGGAGCCCCGGCTCCACCTCTGAGCGGTGACAGGGGGACAGGGTGACAGGAGGACAGGGTGACAGAAGGTGACACGGTGACAGCAGCCCCGGCTCCACCCTCCGAGCCCCGCGTGCAGACAGAACTCGCCCCCGGCAGCAAATCCCAAATCCTGCCCGCCAGGCCTCCCACGCGCCCTGGATGGAAACCAAACCCTGCAGCTTTAGCCCCGTAATCACTGCTGAGACCCCCAGCCAGGAGCTGGGGCCTGCTCCTGTGCTCAGGGCAGCTGGGTGTGAAAAATGAGTATTTTATGATTGGCTTTTCGCAAATATTAAAATATTACATGTGTTATGTTAGAAAGTTATGCTGTATTAATTTTCTTAAGTAGTGTGTTAAATATTGTTTTAGGTTATAACATAATGTTAAAACAGAAACTGTGCCATGTAAGAGACTTTTTTTAAGAGAGGACTCGCACTGAGACAGCAGCCACAGGACACCTGAATCTTTCAGAGAAAAATAATTTATTGCCCCTTTATCACAAGAAACTTCTTCCTGCCTCACTCAGCCCTGCAGACACTATCAGGATTCAGAGGAAGTTGTTGACACTGACCAGCCAGAATCCTTTTTTTGAATGGAATTCATGCATCATGTATGAGGTTCATGAATATGCAACAGGCTGTTGCTTTTAAGGGTTAATCCTCTGTTAATGTGTGTCCTTTTTCGGGCTTATTTTGCCCAAAAAAAGGTACCTGGACTGTCATTAACACTTTGTTTTTATTGTCTCATATTGTCCGAATCTCAGTTGTCCAAATTTTTATTTCTCTAATTATATTGCTGTCTTTATAACCATTTTATTGCTATTAAACTTTTAAAATTCTAAAAAGAAGTCTCTGGCGTTTTCCACGCTGGGGACAGGGCGGGCTGGTGGCAGCAGAGCCAGCTGAGCTCCCCTGGCAGCAGCATTCCCTGCTGGAGCAGAGCTGGACCTTCCCAGGCTCCCTGACTGGTGACACTGGGCAGGGGACAGCCTGAGAGGGGCTGGCACAGGGAAGGGACACAGTGACAGAGTCTGGCACAAAAGGCCCCCGCAGCTGGGGACTCCCAGTGGAAATCGGGAATGCCAATGGCCTCGGAAGGGCTGCTGGAGGAAATGCAGCCGGCTCCTGGGCACCAGAACCACGGGAAGACCCCCGAGCCCATCAAGCCAAGCTCCCCAGGCCACCGCTGCCCACGTCCCCAAGTGCCACATCCGCACACGGCTCTCAAATCCCTCCAGGAATGGGGCCTGCCCCCCCTCCCTGGGCAGCTGCGCCAGGCCTGCACAGCCCTTTCCAAGAAGGAATTTTCCTAATGTTCCACCTAACCCTCCCCTGGCACGGCCTGAGGCCGTTTCCCTCCTGCTGTCCCTGTTCCCAGGGAGCAGAGCCCGGCCGCCCTGGCTGTCCCCTCCTGGCAGGGAGCTCTGGGACTGAGAAGGCATCTCCCCCCTCCAAGCCCCCTCTTCTCCAGGGTGAGCCCCTTTCCCAGCCCCCTCAGCCTCACCAGGGGCTCCAGGCCCTCCCCAGCTCCATTCCTGCCTCTGGATGTGCTCCAGCCCTTCAGTGTCCTTCTTTCCGCGAGGCAGAGGCACAAACCCGGCCCGGGGCTGGCGGTGCCTCAGCGGGGCCAGCACCGGGGTTACTGCCCTGGGGCTGCAGCCAGGGGGCTGCTGATGCCCACCTGGGCACACCTGGGCCAGCCAGGGGGGTGCTGCTGCCCACCTGGGCACACCTGGAGGAGCCAGGGGCCTGCTGCCCACCTGGGCACACCTGGAGGAGCCAGGGGTCTGCTGATGCCCACCTGGGCACACCTGGAGGAGCCAGGGGGCTGCTGCTGCCCACCTGGGCACATCTGGGTGAGCCAGGGCACTGCCGCCCACCTGGGCACACCTGGGCCAGCCACGGGGCTGCTGCTGCCCACCTGGGCACACCTGGAGGAGCCAGGGCACTGCTGCCCACCTGGGCACACCTGGAGGAGCCAGGGGGCTGCTGCTGCCCACCTGGGCACACCTGGAGCCACGGGGCTGCTGCTGCCCACCTGGGCACACCTGGGCGAGCCAGGGCACTGCCGCCCACCTGGGCACACCTGGAGGAGCCAGGGGGCTGCTGCTGCCCACCTGGGCACACCTGGGCCAGCCAGGGGGGTGCTGCTGCTGCCCACCTGGGCACACCTGAGCAAGCCAGGGGGCTGCTGCTGCCCACCTGGGCACACCTGGAGGAACCAGGGCACTGCTGCTGCCCACCTGGGCACACCTGGGCCAGCCAGGGGGCTGCTGATGCCCACCTGGGCGCTCTGGCAGGGCTGTTGTGGAGTGCCCAGCTCCAGGCAGAGCCCAGGGCTCTGGGCGTGGAGCCCTGTGAGTCCCACGGCCTCGGGGCAGCCGCCAGGGGCAGGGCTCAAGGCCACGCTGCTGTAAGAGACTTTCTGTAGTTTCCTTCATTTGCCTCACGATCGACCCCGAAGACCCCCGAGAGGAGCCCTGGCCTGCCTGGGGTGGGTGTTTTCGGATGTTTTGCCAAGTGGTTGCTCACAGGTGTGCTCGCTGTGCTTTCACAGAACACGGCTTCAAACAGGTTCTGGCAGGTGGCGGCTTGTCCTTGCACACCTGTACCTGCCTCACAGACCAAGGGGTCTCAACACAATGCCCCATGAATCTTCCCCACCTTTTGTGTTGCCCTGATTTTTTAGGATTTTCTAAGCCTTCTGATGTGTGCGTTTTTGTGACAAACTTACTGGCACACTTTCTGGAAGTAACTTACGGTTTTGCATTCTTTCATGGAGGAGGAGAAATCTGATGGGCTGTTGGTTTGTCCAGTGACACTGGAGAGGTGGCACTGTCACCCTCCAATCCACTGTCACTTTTGGAAATCTACAAATGTTGGAGTCAGAATTAAAACTGCCCCTTTTTTTACCTTGAGAGCAGCAGCGTGTCTGCGTCGTGTCATTTCGTGTCTTGTATAGTGACACTTTTGGCCAGATGCCACTCGCTTTGGACTGAGACTACATAAACTGTAACTTTTGAAACAACTTTGGTTCAACTTTGGTGAGCCCCATGGAGGACTGCGAATCTCTGTGGCTGGGCCATGAGGATTCCGTCTCGTTGGCAGCTTTATTCCCCTTCCCCTCTTTTCCTTTCTATCCTTTTGTCACGGTTTGCAATGCCAGTGCCCCCATGAAAATATATTCTCCTTAGTGGCTGCTGTCAGATGTGACCAGAAATAGAGAAAAGCAGGCTCCAGCTTAGGAATAAAGGAAAAGAAAAACCCAAAACTTTATTAACTACAATATATAAAAAGGAACAGACACAGAACTCGGAATGAAAACCTTCTAAACCATTCCTCCTCCTTCCCCCACTTTCCACCAAAACATAAAATAAGACCTTAGATTTTCAATCTAATAAGATTGAAATAATAAGATAATCTAATCAGATATAATAATAAGATAATCTAATCAGATAATCAACTCCCAGTCCATCACCACCCCCCAGGTAATCAACTTTCAGTCCATCAAGGAGAGAGGGGTCCCTCTTGTACCACAGGCTTCCCCCGGAAGCACACTTGAAACCTTTATTTCCTTTTCCTGATCCCTCTATTGCATTTGCTGCCGGCCTTCAGTAAAGGCGCGTTTGTGGTTGTTAAACTGACAGAGCCCTGCTGTTTGTCTCTTGCACTTTTGGGGTTGGCAAAGGAGCCATCGTGACCATGCTTGTCCTAGTGGGTGGTGACAGCCGCCCGCGCTGCCCGGGCCCTGCTCCCCCTCAGAATTCCCAGCCGGAGCCCTGGGAGCAGCCAGGGGCAGGCAGAGGCTGCGGGAGGTCACACTCAGCACCAGAGTGTGGAGCTGTCGGAGCCCAGGACGGTCCTGGATGACCCGAGCCCCAGCCAGGGGGCTTTGAAGCACGGGCAGGGGGCTCGGAGACCCTGGCGTGCAGCCAAAGACCCCTGCGGCTTTGAGTTCGACCCATGGAACAAGTTACCACCTTTGTATGAAGAATTAGAGGTCACAAAAGTTTAGAGAGCATAGTAGTAGTAATCACAGAGTGAAGGAAAAAAAATTTTGGAGCACTGTACAGGGGGCTTTTGAACCTTGTACAGGGGGGTTTGGAATTCTGTACGCGGCGGTCAGGGGTTCCAAGATGGAGGGATTTGGGCGTGCCCTGTCCTTCTTCCTTCTGGGCATGCCCTGTCTTTCTTCTTTCTTCTGGGCATGCCCTGTCCTTCTTCTTTCTTCTCCTTGGCATCCATGTTCAGGACGGTGTTGGCACTCACAGATTGGTTTAGTGCAGAAAGTCACTGTCTAACACAGGTGATAGGTATTGGAACATAACTGCAAACATGGTGTACGTAGTTTTTAGTATAAAAGATAGCGCCAGGCCGGGAGGCGGAGAGAGTGCCTTGAGCTGACCTGCTGAACAGACCTCGGCAGGCCAGACAGAAAATGTTTTAGATAAAAAATAATAAACGGTCTTGAGAACTCGAGCCGAAGACATCTCGACTCCTTCTTCGACGGCTGGGTTGGGGAAAAGAGACGTTCAACATCCCTCGGGATCATCTCAACCACAGAAAACCCGAGAGAGGCCACCAGCATGGAGCCAAATCTCCTGTTTTTGGTGATTTGGGACAAGCGGAGGGGGAAGGACAGTGTGACTCCTGCCTGGAAAGGAACAGCAGGGCAGAGACTGCTGTGTATCCTCCAGCAAAAAAAATCCATGGATGGGATACTGAGTGTTGGGGAAGATGAAACAGGAGAGCCTTGTAAATACAATTGCCTGGCAAAAGATTTTGAGAATATGGGAACTATAAGCGAAATTTAAATGAAAGCAAGCTTTGAGATAGCTTAGTTACTGAACAACTGGAAAACAAAGGCATGGCTGCTGAAGGCAATCCCCTTTTGGTGGAACAATCCCCTCTGCCTGCAGGCAGGTCCAAGGGTCAGAGCAGACCCTGCTGGCTGGGCAGAAGAGGTCCAAAGAGTCGTTTTTAGGGTTTAAAATGTAACACAGTGTGGTCATGTGATGATTCTTATAGGCTGTATGTAAATGCTGTAGGATTTGTGTCTTGCACTAGATTGGCCAGTGAGAATTAGAATATTCAGCACAGAAGAAGATTTCTGGTATCGTAAAGGGAACCATTGATTCATTCTCTCTTTGCCACGCTCTTGCGTTCATTCTCTTTATTCTTCCTCGTTCTCTCTCTCTACCACTCTCCTTCCCTCTCTCTTTGGGGCCGGCCCTGAGCTGCGGCTGGCAGCCCCAGGCAGGGCCCTGCACCCAGACCCTCTGCAATAAACCACAAATCCCAGACCTGGCTGCAGAGATCTCCCGTCTCCCTCTGTCCCGACCGTCCCTGCCGCTCCCGGCGCTGAGGATGAAGAGGTGACGCTGTCTGGGCAGGGGCGTGGGCAGTGGGAGCGCAGCAGACCCCGTCACTGCTGTGGGGACCCCCGACCAAAGAAGCTGAGGGTCCCCACAGCGGGAGTGCTGCACCCCAAGAGACCAAGCTCGGACCAGGAGCCCCAGGGCCCAGGCAGCTGGGTGGGATTTACGTGCCCCAAAGGACCTTAGGGACTCCTGCAGGAGCTGCTGGGCCAGGCCAGGGAACCTCCAGCCCTGGACGTGTCCCCTCTGTGGGTGATGCTATGAATAAAAAGTTATCTATTTTTTTTAAGGTTGCAGAGTTAAAACCGGTGGGACCAGTTGCTGTTAAGTTAGCTGCATTGTTAAGAGTTCTTGTTAATTGCCCGTTAATGGTTGGTGATTAGCCATTGTCCTCCTGATGCTTGCCAGGGAGTGACACCTGGACGCGGCAGCACCAGGAGAATGGGAGTGGCATCAGAGCTCGTATGCAGATGAGAAGTGCATTGCACCAAATCTTCCCATTTTCCAGGAAAACCCCTAAAAACAACGAGCCAACACAGAATTAGGGGACCTAGGTGATGTCTAAGGATGGGCTCGAAGTCCAGTGCCTGCTTGGATCCTTTTTGCTTCTCACCCTGACCTCAAAGGATGTTCACTAGGGAGAGGACCCGAGGTGTTGGACAGAAAAGTAGGAATCTGCCAATCTCTCGTGAGACGCAGTCCCCAGCTCTGTCTGCAGACCAGCGGACAAAGCTGCATCATCATCATCATCATCATCCTCCTCCTCTGTGCCACTCCTGGGAGCAGCGGCGGCGTGGGCGCGACCCGTCGGTTTCTCCCCACCTGAGCTGAATCTCTTTAATAAAGGCATTAAAAAGGAGAAAGATCTCCTGCCCATTTATTTCAGGTGACAACGCGTGAAGACCAAAGCCTTCCCTCCAGGGGTGACGGGGTGGGATGGTCGGGATGGATGGACGGAGGGGAGGCAGGGCTGGAATCTGTGGTTTTAAAGAGAGTGGCGAAGAGAAAGAAGGCAAGAGCGTGGTAAAGAGGAGGAAAGAGAGCACGAAAGAGTAAAAGAGAGAGAGCATGAAAGAGTAAGAGAGAAAGCACGAAAAAATAAAAGAGAGAGCGAGCATGAAAGATAAAAGAGAGAGAGCATGAAAGAATAAAAGAGAGCATGGAAGAGTAAAAAAGAGAAAGCAAGAAAAAATAGCATGAAAGAGTAAAAGAGAGAGAGCATGAAAGAATAAAAGAGAGCATGGAAGAGTAAAAGAGAGCAAGAAAAAATAGCATGAAAGAGTAAAAGAGAGAGAGCATATAAGAGTAAAAGAGAGAGCACGAAAAAATAAAAGAGAGACAGCATGAAAGAGTAAAAGAGAACACGAAAGAGTAAAAGAGAGAACATGAAACAGTAAAAGAGAGCATGAAAGAGTAAAAGAGAACACGAAACAGTAAAAGAGAGAGCATGAAAGAGTAAAAGAGAGAGAGCACGAAAAAATAAGAGAGAGCACAAAAGAGTAAAAGAGAGAGAGCTTGAAAGAGTAAAAGAAAGAGCATGAAAGAGTAAGAGAGAGCTTGAAAGAGTAAAAGAGAGAGTGTGAAAGAGTAAGAGAGAGAGAGCACAAAAAACAGAGAGGACGAAGCTCCCTTTACGATACCACAAATCTTCCTCTGTGCTGAATATTCTCACTGGCCAATCTAGTGCAAGACACAAATCCTACAGCATTTACATACAGCCTGTAAGAATCATCACATTACCATACCGCGTTACATTTTAAACCCTAAAAACGACTCCTTGGACCCCTTCTGCCCAGCCAGCAGGGTCTGCTCTGACCCTTGGACCTGCCTGCAGGCAGAGGGGATTGTTCCACCAAAAGGGGATTACCTTCAGCAGCCATGCCTTTGTTTTCCAGTTGTTCAATAACTAAGCTATCTCAAAGCTTGCTTTCATTTCAATCTCGCTTATAGGTCCCATATTCTCAAAATCTTTTGCCAGGCAATCGTATTTATAAGGCTCTCCTGTTTCATCTTCCCCAGCACTCCGCCGAGCTGGAAGCAGCTGCCCAGCCCAGGCCTGAGCCCAGGTGTGTCCCTGCACCCCAATTTCCCCGGTGGATCCCGAGAGGAGCAGCACAAGGGAGGGCTTGAGCAGGGGCCAGGCTGTGCTCCATCAGCTGCAGCTCCTGGCAATCCACAGGAGCCTCTGGAGGCAGAGGCTGCATCTGCCTCTCCGGTTAATAGCCCTCAATCAATTTCTCTGCCACAAATTTGCCTAATGGCTTTTTAAAATCCCTTTAAAATCAACCCGGGGCCCGCTGCAGACGCCCCGTGGCAACGAATTCCGCCGCGTTATCACACCGAGCACTCGCCCCAGGGAAGAGGCAAAGATTCCCCTCGTCCGAGCGGGGCTCCCGGCTGCCTCCCCGTGTGCCGTGGCACACCTGGAAGGAGCAGGCAGCACAGGTGAGCTCTGCTCAGCGCTCCCCAGGGATCGAGGAGGGAGCTGGGCAAGGCAGGAGAGGTGTGGGGAGCCTCTCCCGTGCCCCAGCCCTGCACGGCCCCAGCCCAGGAGCTCTCCCAGCTGAGGAACTGGTTCTGCCCGTCCACACCTCTGCCACCCCTCCCTGTGCCTGCCACCACAGCCGGCTTTGGAGCCCAACCACCCAGAAACTCCAGCGGCATCACAAAACTCTGCCCAGCCACGGTTCATCCCTTTTGGGGGGTGCTGGAGGCGACAAAAGGCAGTTCCACAGCCAGGAGGAGATGGGTGTCACCGGGAGCTGGAGGTGGGAGGGGGTCACGGGGGTGTCACCGGGAGCTGGAGGCAGCCCGGGCTGGGAGGGGGTCACAGGGGTGTCACCGGGAGCTGGAGGCAGCCCGGGCTGGGAGGGGGTCACAGGGATGTCACCGGGAGCCGGAGGCAGCCCAGGGTGGGAGGGGGCCACGGGAGGGCTGCAGGGGCTGTGGAGATGGGGAAAGTGCCTGGGTGTGGCACACGGTTTGTGTTTGGTGGCAACATTTCTATCCCTTGTCCTTGAACTTATTCCCAGACTCCGCTGTGATAAAAGCCAGGGCTTGACTTCCCTTCCAGCCCTGCCTGGCACGCACGGGACAAGGTCACCCACCGTGGTGGCAGCTGGCACCGAGCTGAAACGGGGGCTGGGTGGCCCAGGGGGGGTCACGGGGGGCCTTGGCCAGGGCCAGCTCGGGGTCACAGTGACAGCAGGGACTCACCGAGGTGGGCTCAGACACGGGGCTGCAGCTGGCAGCACCATTCACCCTGGGGACAGTCAGGGCAGCCCAGGTGCTGGCCCAGCAGGACCTGGAGGTGGCACAATGGGACCTGGAGGTGGCACAATGTGACCTGGTGGTGGCTGAGCGGGACCTGAAGGTGGCCCAGCAGACCTGGAGGTGGCCCAGCAGGACCTGAAGGTGGCCCAGCTGGACCTGGTGGTGGCCCAGCAGGACCTGAAGGTGGCCCAGCAGGACCTGGTGGTGGCACAATGGGACCTGGTGCTGGCCCAGCTGGACCTGAAGGTGGCCCAGCGGGACCTGGAGGTGGCACAATGGGACCTGGTGCTGGCCCAGCTGGACCTGAAGGTGGCACAATGGGACCTGGAGGTGGAGGTGGCCCAGCAGGACCTGGAGGTGGCACAATGGGACCTGGAGGTGGCCCAGCAGGACCTGAAGGTGGCCCAGCAGGACCTGGAAGTGGCCCAGCAGGACCTGGAAGTGGCCCAATGGGACCTGGAGGTGGCATAATGGGACCTGGTGGTGGCACAGTGGGACCTGAAGGTGGCCCAGCACAACCCGGTGGTGGCACAATGGGACCTGGAGGTGGCCCAGCAGGACCTGGAGGTGGCTCGGTAGGACCTGAAGGTGGCCCAGCAGGACCTGGAAGTGGCCCAGTGGGACCTGGAGGTGGCACAATGGGACCTGGAGGTGGCCCAGCTGGACCTGAAGGTGGCCCAGTGGGACCTGGAGGTGGCCCAGCAGGATCTGGAGGTGGCCCAGCAGGACCTGGAGGTGGCACAATGGGACCTGGAGGTGGCATAATGGGACCTGATGGTGGCACAGCACAACCTGGTGATGGCACAATGGGACCTGGAGGTGGCCCAGCAGGATCTGGAGGTGGCCCAGTGGGACATGGAGGTGGCCCAGCAGCCCAGGAAACGCCTCCTGCTCCCTTCTGCTGTGCCAGAAGGTGTTGTGTGCCGTACCTGGAGCGCACTTCCTGTGTCACCTCGCCCTGCGGTCCCCTCGGTTAACCACGGCGGCCCGAGCAGCCGCAGCCCGGACGGGGAGGACGAGCCCAAAGCCCGCCAGGCGCCAGTACAGCACGGAAGAAGGGTGGGACAAGGAATGGTCGGGCTAAAAGTAACCGGAGACGGCCAGAAAAAGAAAAAAAAAAAAAAAAAAAAAAGCATCTAACGAGCCAGACTTCTCGGTGGAATGAAAACATCTGCTAGGCGCCGGGTGGGGGCTGGTACGCACCTCTCGGGGAGCCCAGGGCCCGGCGAGGGGATCCCCCCCCGGCACTGGAGCAGGGGCTACCGGGGAAGATGCCGCGGTGGCCCTGGCACGTCCAAGGCAGGGTGGGACCCCCGAGATGGGGCTGGAGGGGGCAGCGCCGGGGGGAGGCTGGGCTGGGCAGCAGCAGCGGCAAGGGACGGGCCCGGGAAGGGGCTCCGAGGGGTGGGACAAGCCCCGGGGCCCCGGGAGGGGGCAACCGGCGGCTGCTGAGGGGGCGGGGGGAAGGACACGGGCACGGACACGGACACGGACACGGACACGGACACGGACCCGCACCGGAGGGCCCCGGGGCGGGTCGAGCCCGGCGGCGCATCCCGGTGCGGGGGCTGCCGGGGGTGCGGGAGCTACCGGGGGTGCGGGGGGTGTCGGGGCCCCTCCCGGCGGGGCGGGGCGTGCGCGGCCGCACGTCCGGAGCGGGGCGGGACGAGACCGGGCCGGCCCCGCGCGGCACCGGCAGAGCGCCGTGGGGCTCGGGGGGGTGCGGAGCCGTGCGGTGCGGCTCGGCTCTGCTCGGCTCTGTTTCGCTCCCTTCGCCTTGGTTCCGCTCGGTTCGGCGCGCATCAGCTCGGCTTGACGTGGTTCGGAGCGGATCGGGTCGGACTAGAGCCCGGCACAGCCCGGCACAGCCCGGCACAGCTCGGCACAGCCCGGCACCGACGTGGTTCGGAGCGGATCGGAGCGGATCGGGTCGGACTAGAGCCCGGCACAGCCCGGCACAGCTCGGCACAGCCAGCAGAGCAAGGATCGCGGATCGCGGCGGGGATGGCGGTGCCGGAGCCGGACGCGCGGCTGGCGCAGGAGAAGGAGGAGGAGAGCGAGGAGGAGAGCGAGGTGCTGGAGGAGAGTCCCTGCGGCCGCTGGCAGAAGCGCCGCGAGCAGGTGGGAGCCGTGGAACGCCGGGCAGGGGGGCGCCGGGAGGCGGGATGCGGATGCCGGGGGATGAGGATGAGGATGGGGACGCCGGGCCCTGCGGGGCCGCGGGCTGTGCGGGGCTCGGGCAGCGCCCGAGGGTGCCCGGGGCACGGCGGTGGCCGCGGCCGGGGGGCGATGCGGGGAGCGAGTCCCCGGGGGGAGCCCGGTGCGGGGAGCCGGGCTCGGTCGTGCCCGGCTCGGGGTGTCTGGGTGCGGGGAGCCGAGCCCGCCGTGTCTCGGTGTGGAAAGCCGAGCCCGCCGTGTCTCGGTGCGGGCTGTGCTGGTGTGGAAAGCCGAGCTCGCCGTGTCTCGGTGTGGAAAGCCGAGCTCGCCGTGTCTCGGTGTGGAAAGCCGAGCTCGCCGTGTCTCGGTGTGGAAAGCCGAGCCCGCCGTGTCTCGGTGCGGGCTGTGCTGGTGTGGAAAGCCGAGCTCGCCGTGTCTCGGTGTGGAAAGCCGAGCTCGCCGTGTCTCGGTGCGGGCTGTGCTGGTGTGGAAAGCCGAGCCCGCCGTGTCTCGGTGCGGGCTGTACCCCTGCGGGGCCCGGGCTCGCCGTGCCCGGGTGCTCGGGCACCGGGCTCACCGTGGGCTCGGGCACCGGGCTCACCGTGGGCTCGGGCACCGGGTTCACCGTGGGCTCGGGCACCGGGCTCGCCGTGCCGGCCGTGGGGAGCCGATCTCATCGCGTGGCTGCTGGTGGGGGTCTCACCGTGCCCTGCTCTGGCGTGTCTGGGGCAGCAGTCGGGCTCCTCGGTGCTCCCTGTGCCCCGAGCTGGGCTCGCCGTGCCCCGGTGTGGAGAGCGCCCCGGGGCAGCCCGGGCCCGTCCCGCGGCTCCGGTGCCCGTGGGATCGGCCGTGCTGGAGCTGCTGGAGGCTCCCGGAGGGTTCTGCCGCTCCGGGTCCCGGAGCTGTGCCCGGTGCCAGCCCCACGGCTGGCAGCACGGTGACCCCGCAGCTCCTGCGGGAGCGGGGACTTGCCGGGACTTGGGGTGTCGGGGCTGCCCTCGGAGCCACCCCCAGGGCTGGAGAGCGCGGTTCCTCCTCTCCAGAGAACGGGCTCAGGCTGCAGCATCAGGAGTGCCTTCCCAAAAACGGGGCTGGAGTCCCCCTGTCCCTGCCAGGGCCCCCAGGAGCAGGGAGCAGAGCCGGGGGGTGAATCCCGGCCCCAGGCAGGGGCTGGGGCACAAACATGCCCCAGGCACTGAGGGGAAAGGCCCATCCAAGGCCAAACCCTTTATCTGCCCCTTATCTCCCCTGTCCCCGCTGAGGGAGCCGGCCCCAGCCTTGAGCTCGGCCTGGGCTTTGCTGCGATCTTGATAGCCTGCTCCTGGCTGATAACCGGCTCCTGGCTGATAAGCTGCTCTGCCCCCGTGTCCCTCGGTGCTGCCAGGTGCTACCACACCCACACACCCCCTTCCCCCCCGTTCCTGCTGCCTCTCCCTCTCTGGAAGTCACCTTCCCCCCACCGGCGTGCCTGACCCCGACCCTGATGAAACAGAGGATATTGAGGAGCTGGAGCGTGTTCAGAGACAGGAATGGAGCTGGGAAGGTCTGGGGGAGCTGGGCAGGGGCTCAGCCTGGAGAAAAGGAGGCTCAGGGGGGACCTTGTGGCTCTGCACAGCTCCTGATAAGAGGGGACAGCCGGGGGGGTCGGGCTGTGCTCCAGGGAACAGGGACAGGACAGAGGGAACGGCCTCGGGCTGGGCTGGGGAGCTCAGGGTGGGATGTTGTGAAAACTCCTTCGGTCTGTTCTGGCCAAACAGCGACGTTTAATGGTGAGGGTTTCAGTGCCAAACAGCGATGTTTGATGGTGAGGACTTCAATGTTTCATGGTGATGGTTTCAGTGCCAAACAGTGATGTTCAATGGTGAGGATTTCAGTGTTTAATGGTGAGGATTTCAATGCCAAACAGCCATGTTTAATGGTGAGGGTTTCAGTGCCAAACAGAGATGTTTGATGGTGAGGATTTCAGTGTTTAATGGTGAGGATTTCAATGTTTAATGGTGAGGATTTCAATGCCAAACAGAGATGTTTAATGGTGAGGATTTCAGGGTTTCAATGCCAAACATAGATGTTTAATGGTGAGGATTTCAGGGTTTCAATGCCAAACAGAGATGTTTAATGGTGAGGATTTCAATGCCAAACCGCCATGTTTAATGGTGAGGGTTTCAGTGTTTAATGGTGAGGATTTCAATGTTTAATGGTGAGGATTTCAATGCCAAACAGAGATGTTTAATGGTGAGGATTTCAGGGTTTCAATGCCAAACAGCGATGTTTAATGGTGAGGATTTCAATGCCAAACAGCAATGTTTAATGGTGAGGATTTCAGGGTTTCAATGCCAAACATAGATGTTTAATGGTGAGGATTTAGATGTTTAATGGTGAGGATTTCAGGGTTTCAATGCCAAACATAGATGTTTAATGGTGAGGATTTGAGGGTTTAATGGTGGAAGTTTCAATGTTTAATGGTGAGGATTTCAGGGTTTCAATGCCAAACAGAGATGTTTAATGGTGAGGATTTCAATGTTTAATGGTGAGGATTTCAGGGTTTCAATGCCAAACAGAGATGTTTAATGGTGGGGGTTTCAATGTTTAATGGTGAGGATTTCAGTGCCAAACAGCCGTGTTTAATGGTGAGGATTTCAATGTTTAATGGTGAGGATTTCCACGCTGATTTGTGCAGGAGCTCTCTGGAGCAGCCCTGCCATGCCCAGACCTGGCCCGGGTGGGGGTTCATCCTCCTGTGCAGGCATGGGACAGGTGGGAACCCCCAGAGCCACCTCCACACAAGTGCCGTGGCTCTCGGTGCCCTCCATCCAGAGGGATTTTCCAGCTGGAGCGGCAGGAAGGCTGGGCTGGCCTTCCCAAGGGCAGCACAGCTGCTCCAGGAGTGGCAGGAAGGCTCCTTGCTCGCCGAGCGGAGGAAGCTCTGTGCAGATTCCCAGATGTTCCGTGACGTGCGGGAAGGAGCCGGGCGCTGGAGATCCACTCTGCTCCCGCTGCCCTGGGCTCTGCTGGGCTCTGTGCCCGCGGGGAGCTTCCCCGGCTCTCCTGGAGTTCCACCGGCGTTATTCATTCCCCCAGTCGGTTTGCCAGAGGGGTCCAGCCCCAGTGTGGGACCCTCGGAGCTGCGGTTTGGAGGGCAGGGCCATCAGGGTGTCCTGGTGGGCAGAGCTTGGGCTGGGAGCCTGGGATGCTGGTACAGCAGTGTCCTGCCTGACCCGGGGGGCTCAGCCTGGAGAAAAGGGGCTCAGGGGGGACATTGTGGCTCTGCACAGCTCCTGACAGGAGGGGACAGCCCGGGGGTTGGGCTGTGCTCCAGGGAACAGACACAGGAAGAGAAGGAACGGCCTCAAGCTGGGCTGGGGAGGTTTGGGTGGGATATTGGGGAAATCCCTCCTGGAAAGGGCTGCCCAGGGCAGCAGAGTCCCCACCCGGGGGGAGATTTCCCATCCCTGGGGGCGTGGTGCCTGGGGACATGGGGACATGGGGACATGGGGACATGGGGACATGGGCTGGTGGTGGGCCAGGATGGACTCGGTGGGCTCAGAGGCCTTTCCAACCCGAACCATTCCATGGTTCCGTGGTTCAGGGAAGCGATGTATTGACATTGTTGTGCAGGGGTGGTGTGGACGCAAGGACTGCACCTTGTCCTCGCACACGGGGCTGTGCCGGGCCTGCCCTGCCCCCGGGAGGGATCTCCCTTCCCACTTTGCCTCTTTGTGGCCCTTTACCCCTCGGGGACATGGGGTGCAGGGTGCCACGGGCAGCTCGGGCAGCAGCAGCCCTCGGGCAAGGCATGGGGAGGAGCAGCTCCTTGAGGTGGCCCTGGAGGTGTCCCAGCCCTGCCCGGCCCCTCTCAGAGCTCTCCTGCTGTTTGTGAGCTGCTGCTGGCACAGAATTTCCCCCGTGGGAGCACCGGGGCTCTCTCAGCCTTGCCTCGATGACCTCATTTGCTTTTCCCACCCACCCTGGGGATTACGAGCAGAAGGGAGAAGAAAACGTGGTTTTCTGCTTTCCTGGGAGGTTTGGTGCCTCTGCTGGGGTGAGCAGCTCGTGCTGGGCTCACTCTGGCTTTTCCCTGCTGGTTTGGGTTCCCAGACCCTCCATGTGCCCGGGAATGGGGGCTGTGACCAGCAGGTGTTTGCTGCTCCCACCACGTCCATCTGTCTGTTCGTCCGTCCCATTTCCTGGGCTCAGGGTGTGGTTTCCACACCCTCCCCCTCACCTCTCCCACCTCTGCTCCCTGCGGGAATGCCCTGGAGCAGCTCTGGGCTCCTGCAGCCCTTCCCTTGGGATGGGAGAGCTCAGCTGTGGCTCATGGACGCAACTTTGGAGCTGTTCCTATGGCTTGTTCCTCGAAGCCACCCTGGAATTGTCCCCTGCTCCTGACTCTGCTGCTGCTTCCAGTGGGGGATTTGCTTGGGAGCAGCCTTGGGGTTCCGAGAGGGAGGGGATGGGGCACCCAGAGGGACCGGGGTGGGACGGGATGGGATGGGATGGGATGGGGTAGATGCTGGGATCTCAGTCACTGTGTGCCCAGCAGAGCAGCTGTAGCCATCACAGCCATCACTAGGGTGGCTGAGGTGGTGGTAATGTGGCCTGGGAGGTTTTCTGTGCGAAGGAGGGCTCTGTTCTCCCAGAGGAGGAACTGTGCCACTGAAAGCGAGGGATCTGGATGGGATGGGATAAGATGGGATGGGATGGGATGGGGGATCCAGAGGGACTGGGATGGGACACCCAGAGGGAGCTGGATGAGATAGGGACACCCAGAGGGAGCTGGACAGGCTGGGGAGGGGGCACTGAGCAATCCCTGTGCACCTGGTGGGGCCCCAGCACAGACACAGCGTGGGGAAACTGCCTGGAGGGAATCCTGGGGTGCTGGGAAAGGCTGCACGTGCTCTGGCCACTGGGGTCCCACAACCCCCCATGCCCCTTTCCCAGCAGGAAAGGAGGGGGGGTTCTGCCCCTCTGCCCCTGAGCCCAGGTGAGAGCCCACCTGCAGGGCTGCCCCAGCCCTGGGGACACAGCAGCAGCACCTGGAGCTGCTGCAGAGAGCCCAGAGTGTCTCCGTCTCTCTGGGTGCCATTGGGAATGAGGAGTTGTTCCCTGTGAGGGTGGGCAGGGGCTGGGATGGAATTCCCAGAGCAGCTAGGGCTGCCCCTGGATCCCTGGAGGTTTTCCAGGCCAGGCTGGATGGGGTTTGGAGGAACCTGGCCCTGTGGAAGGTGTCCCTGCCCGCGGCACAGGGTGGGACTGGGGGTGCTGCAGATCCCTCCCCGCCCAAACCACGCTGGGATTCTCCAGTCCTGACTCTGAGCTTTGACTCATCCAGCAGGGAAAGGAGGGAAAGAGGGGGAAAACAGCAGCAAAAAAAAAAAAAAAAAAAGAACACAAAAAAACCGCGGGGCAGAAATGCTGAGGCAGCACTTGAGGAAAATAAAGCGGCGTTAAGGAACCAGCCAGGGGGGGAGGCTCGGGGGCGCTGCCGCGGGTTCCCACAGGTGGGAAAACGAAAACAAACCATGGAAAAAGAGCGTCAGAGCTGGAATCCCGCGAGGGGCGAGGGGGTTCCCATTTTTAGGCACTGCCGAGGTTTGCAGCTGGCAGCAGGACCCCGCTGGATGAGTTGGGAAGGCTCCAGCTATGCAATATCTGCCACGGGGTTATTTTTAAAAGCTGCTTTGTTGCCAGCCGTCCCCAGGGATCCGGGCTGGGAGCTGCCAGGAGCTTTTCCAGCGCCGGGAGAGGGGGATCAGCCGCAGGGCTTGGCTCCTGCCTTTCCTGCCATCTCCCTTGTTCCTGCCTCCTTCTGCCCCCCCCGGCTTTCGTTTGGCGCGGGTGAACTTGGCAGGGTGACTTTGGGGTGACCCCGCCGAGCTCAGCTGGTCCCGCAGGTGGTGTGCGTGAATTTAGGGTTAATAGCCAAGAATGCAGGGTGATATGCATGAATTTAGGGTTAATATACAAGAATTCAGGGTGATATGCATGAATTTAGGGTTAATAGACAAGAATGCAGGGTGATATGCATGAGTTTAGGGTTAATAGACAAGAATGCAGGGTGATATCCATGAATTTAGGGTTAATATCCAAGAATGCAGGGTGATATCCATGCATTTAGGGTTAATATCCATGAATTTAGGGTTAATATCCAAGAATTTTGGCTAATATGCAGGACTTTAGGGTTAATAGCCAAGAACTTAAGGTTAATATCCAAGACTTCAGGGTGATATCAAGGATTTAGGGTTAATATCCAAGAACTTAGGATGATATCCAAGAATTCAGGGTGATATCCATGAATTTAGGGTTAATACCCAAGAATTCAGGGTGATATCTAAGAATTTAGGGCTAATAGGGTTTAGGACTTTAGGGTTAATAGCCAAGAATTTAGGGTTAATATGCAAGAATTTTGGCTAATATACAAAACTTTAGGGTTAATAGCCAAGAATTTAGAGTTAATATCCAAGAATTTTGGCTAATATCCAGGACTTTAGGGTTAATAGCCAAGAATTTAGGGTTAATGGCCAAGAATTTAGGGTTAATGTCCAAGAACCGAGGATGATGTCCATGAATTTAGGGTTAATATCCCAGAATTCTGGCTGATATCCAGGACTTTAGGGTTAATATCCAGGACTTTAGGGTTAATAGCCCAGAACTGAGGGTTAATATCCAACACTCAGGACAGTGAAGGCTTCCCCCTGGCTGTGCTCTGCTCGGGGGCACCCCGGAGGATTCCAGTGAGGGGTAAACCAGAAGGAATTCCGGTGCAAAGCTGGCCAGCCGATAAAAGCTGTGCAGCCCCGTCCCCAGCGCTGCTCCGGGGGGCTGGCAGGGTTTGGGGTCCTCCCCATCGCCCCCCGAGCTGCGCTGGGCTGGGCGGAGCGGGGCTGGCTGCGCAGGGAGCCTCGGGGCTGCGCTGCCCGTGCCACGTTCTCCATTTCACCGAGCCTTTAATCCTCCGGGATCTCGCCCGGCCGCAACAATCCCGAGCCTTGTTCTGGCTGCTGGGGAGGGGGCTGACGTCAGCCCGCCGTGGGGATTCAGTGCAGGAACTTGTGGTTTTTCATGCAGGAACACGCTCCTCTATCCCCGTCCAGATTCTGCAAGGAGTGCCTGGCTGCAGCTCCTTTATCCCGTTCCTGTTCTCAGTGGGAATGCCTGGCTGCAGCTCCTCTATCCCATCCCATCCCATCCCATTCCATTCCTGCTCGGGAATTCCAGGCTGCATCCCGCTGCTCCCCGCTGCTCCAGGGCCATACCTGTCTCCTGCCTCTCCGCTTCCCAAACGGATGCGGCTCCTCAGCTCCCAGCCCGTTCCCTCTGTGCTCCCCCCTCCCGGAGCCTTACAATTACTGGCATTTGCCGTGTTTTCTTCCCTTTCCTGTCTTTATCCGAGCTGGATTTTGGCTCTTTCCCTCTCTTTCCCGAGGGGACGGTTTTGTTTGCGGTGCCCGGCCGTCTCCAGCCCCCTCTGTGCCCCTCGGCTCTTTCCTGCCCTTCCTCTGCTGTAACCGGAGACCTTGGCAGTCCCGGCGGGTTTTGTGTTCCCTGCCGGGCTGGGGGTGTCCCTGGCCGTGCCGCAGCACGGGAGAAGCTTCTGGAACGCTGCGGCTGAGCTCTGCCCTGAGCGCTGGCTGGCAAACCCGCGGCCGAGCTGCCTGCGGGGCTGGCACGCTGCTCACCGAGGGGTGCCTTGGCTCTGCCGGGGGCTCGGCTGCTCAGCAGGGCAAGAGCACGGAAATCTGGCCGAGCTCCTCCCGGCTGGGCTGGTTCCTGCTGGCCGCTGCTCCTGCCTGGGCTGAGGTGCTCTTCCCGCAGGGATGTGTGCCCTGGCCGAGCGCCGCAGGGGCTCCCGGGGCCGGCTTGGAATGGTGGGCACGGGGGGCTGTGCAGCGGGATGGGGCACAGCATTCCTGTGGGATGGGGCACAGGATTCCTGTGGGATGGGGCACAGGATGCTCAGGGATGGGGCACAGGATTCCCATGGGATGGGGCACAGGATTCCCATGGGATGGGGCACAGGATTCCTGTGGGATGGGGCACAGGATTCCCATGGGCACAGCATTCCCGTGGGATGGGGCACAGGATTCCCATGGGATGGGGCACAGGATTCCTGTGGGATGGGGCACAGGATTCCCATGGGATGGGGCACAGGATTCCCGTGGGATGGGGCACAGGATTCCCATGGGATGGGGCACAGGATTCCCATGGGATGGGGCACAGGATGCCCAGAGATGGGGCACAGGATTCCCATGGGATGGGGCACAGGATGCCCAGGGATGGGGCACACGATTCCCATGGGGTGGGGCACAGGGTTCCCATGGGCACAGCATTCCTGTGGGATGGGGCACA
Organism: Onychostruthus taczanowskii; assembly: GCF_017590055.1. NCBI lineage: Eukaryota > Metazoa > Chordata > Aves > Passeriformes > Passeridae > Onychostruthus > Onychostruthus taczanowskii. The sequence continues at coordinate 206,477 of NW_024499685.1, forward strand.
GGATGCCTAGAGATGGGGCACAGCATTCCCGTGGGATGGGGCACAGGATGCCCAGGGGATGGGGCACAGGATTCCCATGGGCACAGGATTCCCATGGGATGGGGCACAGGATGTCCAGGGATGGGGCACAGCTTTCCTGTGGGATGGGGGACAGCATTCCCGTGGGATGGGGCACAGGATGCCCAGGGATGGGGCACAGGATTCCCATGGGATGGGGCACAGGATTCCCATGGGATGGGGCACAGGATTCCCATGGACACAGGATTCCCATGGGCACAGGATGCCCAGGGATGGGGCACAGCACTCCCACGGGATGGAATTCCCCCTGCTCATCCTCTCCCTGCTGCTCCCACTTCCACCCCGGCCCCTCTGGGCTCCGCTCGCCCGCTGCAGCTGGCACTGGGATCCTCTCCCTGTCCTCCCGGATCCTGCAGAGCCCTGTGCCACTGCCAGCCCCGTTTCCCGGGAGAGGGGGCTGCGCTGGGGTGACCCCGGGCTGGTGTCCCCTCCCCAGGCCAGGCTGGAGTGATCCCAGGCTCGTGTCCCTCCCGGGGCAGTGCTGGGGTGACCCCGGGCTTGTGTCACCTTCCAGGGGCTGGGCAGTGCTGGGTTGGGGTGTCTCCAGGCTGGTGTCCCGTCCCAGGGCAGTGCTGGGGTGACCCCAGTCCCGTGTCCCCTCCCGGGGCAGTGCTGGGGCGACCCCGGGCTTGTGTCACCTTCCAGGGGCTGGGCAGTGCTGGGTTGGGGTGTCTCCAGGCTGGTGTCCCGTCCCAGGGCAGTGCTGGGGTGTCCCCAGTCCCGTGTCCCCTCCAAGGGCAGCGCTGGGGTGTCCCCAGGCTGGTGTCCCCTCCCGGGGCTGGGTAGTGCTGGGCTGGGGTGTCCCCTCCCAGGGCAGTGCTGGGGCGTCCCCAGGCCCGTGTCCCTTCCCAGGCCAGTGCTGGAGTGACCCCAGGCTGGTCTCCCCTCCCAGGGCAGTGCTGCAGTGTCCCCAGTCGCGTGTCCCCTCCAAGGGCAGCGCTGGGGTGTCCCCAGGCTGGGGTCCCCTCCCAGGGCAGTGCTGCAGTGTCCCCAGTCGCGTGTCCCCTCCAAGGGCAGCGCTGGGGTGTCCCCAGGCTGGGGTCCCCTCCCAGGGCAGTGCTGCAGTGTCCCCAGTCGCGTGTCCCCTCCAAGGGCAGCGCTGGGGTGTCCCCAGGCTGGGGTCCCCTCCCAGGGCAGTGCTGCAGTGTCCCCAGTCGCGTGTCCCCTCCAAGGGCAGCGCTGGGGTGTCCCCAGGCTGGGGTCCCCTCCCAGGGCAGTGCTGCAGTGTCCCCAGTCGCGTGTCCCCTCCAAGGGCAGCGCTGGGGTGTCCCCAGGCTGGGGTCCCCTCCCAGGGCAGTGCTGCAGTGTCCCCAGTCGCGTGTCCCCTCCAAGGGCAGCGCTGGGGTGTCCCCAGGCTGGGGTCCCCTCCCAGGGCAGTGCTGCAGTGTCCCCAGTCGCGTGTCCCCTCCAAGGGCAGCGCTGGGGTGTCCCCAGGCTGGGGTCCCCTCCCAGGGCAGTGCTGCAGTGTCCCCAGTCGCGTGTCCCCTCCAAGGGCAGCGCTGGGGTGTCCCCAGGCTGGTGTCCCCTCCCAGGGCAGTGCTGGGGCGTCCCCAGGCCCGTGTCCCTTCCCAGGGCAGTGCTGGAGTGACCCCAGGCTGGTCTCCCCTCCCAGGGCAGTGCTGGTGTGACCCCAGGCTGGTGTCCCCTCCCAGGGCAGTGCTGCAGTGTCACCAGTACCGTGTCCCCTCCCAGGGCAGTGCTGGCATGACCCCAGGGTCATGTCCTCTCCCAGGGCAGTGCTGCGGTGACCCCAGTCCCGTGTCCCCTCCCAGGGCAGTGCTGGGGTGTCCCCAGGCTGGTGTCCCCTCCCAGGGCAGTGCTGGGGTGTCCCCAGGCTGGTGTCCCCTCCCAGGGCAGTGCTGGGGTGTCCCCAGGCCGGTGTCCCCTCCCAGGGCAGTGCTGGGGTGTCCCCAGTCCCGTGTCCCCTCCAAGGGCAGCGCTGGGGTGTCCCCAGGCTGGTGTCCCCTCTCAGGGCAGTGCTGGGGTGTCCCTAGGCTGGTGTCCCCTCCCGGGGCTGGGTAGTGCTGGGCTGGGGTGTCCCATCCCAGGGCAGTGCTGGGGTGACTCCAGGCTGGTGTCCCCTCCCAGGGCAGTGCTGGCATGACCCCAGGGTCATGTCCCCTCCCAGGGCAGTGCTGCGGTGTCCCCAGTCCCGTGTCCCCTCCCCAGGATGGGCTGGGGTGTCCCCAGGCTGGTGTCCCCTCCTGGGGCTGGGTAGTGCTGGGCTGGGGTGTCCCCTCCCGGGGCAGTGCTGGTGTGACCCCAGGGTCATGTCCCCTCCCAGGGCAGTGCTGTGGTGTCCCCAGTCCCGTGTCCCCTCCCAGGGCAGTGCTGGGGTGTCCCCAGGCTGGTGTCCCCTCCCAGGGCAGTGCTGGGGTGACCCCAGGTGTCCCCTCTCAGGGCAGTGCTGCGGTGTCCCCAGGCTGGTGTCCCCTCCCGGGGCAGTGCTGCGGTGTCCCCAGGTGTCCCCTCTCAGGGCAGTGCTGGGGTGACCCCAGGTGTCCCCTCCCAGGGCAGGACTGCGGTGTCCCCAGTCCCGTGTCCCCTCCCGGGGCCGGGCAGGGCCGGGGGGTAAAGCAAACATTGCTGCCGGCTCCGGCTGCAGGCGTGGGCAGGGAGCGGCTGCTCCCGGGAAATAACAACCCTGCTCTGCCCCGCGGGATCCCTGCTGGCTCCGCTCGGGCCAGTGGAAAAATACTCCTGTGTCCCTTCCTTCCCGGAGAACAGGGACCGCAGTGTTCGTCGGGCAGGAGGCGAGGGCAGCCGTGGGCACGGAGGGAAGCAGAGGCTCCCTCCCAGCCCTGCCGCTCCTGCGGCGCTCCCGGGATCCTGCTGGGACCAGAGGCAGCGTCCCTGCCTGCTGGGGGTGCACAGGGACCACCACCGAGCAGGGGTCCCCTGGGAATGGACACGGGCTTCCCAGCGCCAGAGAGCAGGGCTGGATGGGATTTGGGAAGGAATTCCTCCCTGTGAGGAGGATGAGGTGTTGCAGTGGGAGCAGTGTTAGATTTGGGATGGGATTTGGGAAGGAATGCCTCCCTGTGAGAGCGCTGGGTTGTTGCAATGGGAGCAGTGTTAGATACTGGGATGGGATTTTGGGAAGGAATTCCTCCCTGTGAGGAGGATGAGGTGTTGCAATGGGAGATGTGTTAGATTTGGGATGGGATTTTGGGAAGGAATTCCTCCCTGTGAGACTTGTGAGGAGTTGCAATGGGAGAAGTGTTTGATTTGGGTTGGGATTTTGGGAAGGAATTCCTGCCTGTGAGGGTGGTGAGGTGTTGCAATGGAGGCAGTGCTTGGATGTGGGATGGATGGGATTTGGGAAGGAATTCCTGCCTGTGAGAGTGGTGGGGTGTTGCGATGCAATTCCCTGAGCAGCTGTGGCTGCCCCTGGATCCCTGGCAGTGTCCAAGGCCAGGCTGGACGGGGCTTGGGGCGACCTGGGCTCGTGGGAGATGTCCCTGGGGGTGAAACGAGGTGAGCTTTGAGGTCCCTTCCCACCCACACCACCCCGGGCTTTGATGATTCTGCGACAGGAAGAGTTCCTGGAAAAGGGCTGGGTGCCGTGGGTGCCCCTCCTGCCCTGGGTGGGGCAGCTCTGGCACTGCCCATCCCGCTGGGCTGTCCCTGACTCAGTTTCCCTGCCTGGTCTCCCAGGCCCGGGGCACAGCCACGCACTGGGGTGCTTCTCCTGGGTGACTGGGCGGCCCTGCTGCTCTGTGCCCCAGCTCTGCTGCTTCCCCCGTGCCCCAGCATGGACCTGGTCACAGCACCTGTGAGGGGCAGCAGGGCTGTGCCAGCTGAGGGCAGAGCCCGCCCCGTGCCTCCCTGCCCTCAGCTGGGCTGCTCAGGGCTGAGTTGGCGCCGAGCTCGCGGCTTGGTGGCAGACTGCATCAAATGCTTCACTGGAATCAAAATATTTTCCATCTGCTGAGCTCCCCTCACCTGCTGGTTGTGTAACAGGATGGCAGGGACAGAACAGGTTTGTCTGGCACCGCGGATTCCTTGGCACAGCCGCGGGGCTGAGCTGTCTCCAGCCCTGGGCACGGCTACTGCCAGCTGAAGGACAGCATCTGCCCTGGCCTGGGGCTGCTGCTGCTGCTGCCAGTCCCCTCGCTGGGCACACAGGGGTGCAGGTGCCCCTCTGGTGCTGGATGGGGCCCTGGAGAAGGAGCTGGGAGCCTGGAGCGTGCTCCCAGCCTGGGACAGAGGGTGTGACAGTCTCTTCATGGTGTTGGATGGGGCCCTGGAGCAGGAGCTGGGAGCCTGGAGCGTGCTTCCAGCCTGGGGACAGGGGGTGTGACAGTCCCTTCATGGTGTTGGATGGGGCCCTGGAGCAGGAGCTGGGAGCTGGGAGCCTGGAGCGTGCTTCCAGCCTGGGGACAGAGGGTGTGACAGTCCCTTCCCTCGGGCACGGTGTGGAATGGGCCCCTGGAGCAGGAGCTGGGAGCCTGGAGCGTGCTTCCAGCCTGGGGACAGGGGGTGTGACAGTCCCTTCCCTCGGGCAAGGCACAGGGGGTCGGTGACCCTTCACCTCCGGGCCCCACGGGCTCTGCCCGAGCTGCCACTCCCCGTCCCTGACCCTTGGGGACCTGCAGGACACAGCTCAGGTGTCCCTGGCTGGGGCCTCAGCCCTCTCAGCTCGCTTTTTTTCCTTTCCCGTGTTTTTTTAAGCTATTTCTGTTGCAACAGCCGTCCCTGCCCTGCCTGGGGCCTCAGCCGGGGACAGCCTCGGTCAGGGCCAGGGGACACGAGGTTTGGGGGACACGGATGGCCCAGGGCCAGCAGCCCCTGCAGGGTGTCCCTGTGTCCCACCAGGAGCCGGACACTGTCACCCCGCTCCCGGGACAGTGGCGTGGACAGGCGGGGCTGGCATTTCCTCCGCTGAGGTTTTCCAGGCTCGCCGCATTCACCCCTCGGTCCCGCGGTCCCCCAAATCCCAAATGCCGTGGTGGCACAAGAGACTGGAATAATCGGGTGGGAAGGGACCTCACAGACCCCCACCATGGGAGCAGAACCTCTCCCCGTTATTCCCGGCCCCATCCCCCAGCCACTCCCCCTGCCCCCGAGCTCCAGCCCTGAGCCCGTTCCCGTGCCTGGCTCGGGCCTCACTGACGAGAAGAACTGAGAAGGGAGCGATTGCCTGGAAGCTGCAACCTGATCTTCGGTAAAGTGCCCTGCCCCGTGCCCAGCGGCTGCTGCAGGCGCCGGCCGAGCGCTCCCGGTGCGCGCCGAGCAGCGCACGGAGCTGCCAGGAGTGGGATAACTGGGGGGATAAACCCCGGGGAATAAACCATGGGGGATAAACCATGGGGGATAAACCACGGGGGATAAACCATGGGGGATAAACCATGGGGGATAAACCATGGGGGATAAACCCCGGGGAAAAACCACGGGGGATAAACCATGGGGGATAAACCGGGGGAATAAACCACGGGGGATAAACCATGGGGGAATAAACCATGGGGGATAAACCCCGGGGAAAAACCACGGGGAATAAACCACGGGGGATAAACTGGGCGAATAAACCACGGGGGATAAACCATGGGGGAATAAACCATGGGGGATAAACCACGGGGGATAAACCATGGGGGATAAACCATGGGGGATAAACCACTGGGAATAAACCACGGGGGAATAAACGCTGGAGACCAGCGCCGCCACCTTTCGTCCCAGTCAGGCTGTGCAGAAAATGCCGCGTTTATTTATTTATGGAGGCCAGGCCGAGCTCGGAGCAGGAGCAGCTGGTCGGGATCAGCTTTGCTCTCACTCAGCACAAGGCAGAGCACATTTGTTTCCTCACAGAATGAGGAAGGGTCCAGCCCGATGCGTTCCGGAGCCTCACAGATTCTGGCACTGCTCCCACTGCTGAGGCTCATCCCACTGCTGGGGTTCATCCCATTCTTGGGGTTCATCCCATTCCTGGGGTTCATTCCATTCCTGGGGCTCATCCCACTGTTTGAGATCCTGGATCCCGGCAGATCCTGGCACTGGTCCCACTGCTCAGATTGAGATCCCGGATCCTGGCAGATCCACTGCCTGAGCCCTGAGTGCCGGGATGCCCCTCGGGCTTGGAAAGAGCTTGTTTGGAGCTGGGACCAGGATGAGACGAGCTTTAAGGTCCCTCCAACCCAAAGCTGTGATTCCAAGACGATTGTGTGGTTCCCACTCTGGCTGTGCACTGGCATCACTGGGAAGGCTGTGGCCGCACCCCTCGCCGTCCGTGCCGGGCTCTGTGCGGAGCCGTGCCGGGCTCTGTGCGGAGCCGTGCCAGGCAGGAGGAGGAACAGAGGTGCATTGTGTGACTGCAGCATGAACAGGGCTGTGAACTGCCTGGGCGTGCCCTGCGAACGAGCTGGGGGTGCTGAGCGCCCACGGCTGCCCTGAGCCCTGCAGGGACCAACCCCGAACCCGGCCGGTGGGTGAACCCCAAATCCGGCCAGTGGATGAACCCCAAACTTGGGCAGTGGGATGTACCCCAGTAGTGGGACCAGCCCCGGCAGTGGGATGAACCCCAAACCTGGGCAGTGGGATGAGCCCCTGCAGTGGGATGAACCCCAAACCTGGGCATTGGGATGAACCACAAACTTGGGCAGTGGGATGAACCCCAGCAGTGGGATGAACCCCAAACCTGGGCAGTGGGATGAACCCCAAACCTGGGCAGTGGGATGAACCCCAAACTTGTGCAGTGGGATGAACCCCAGCAGTGGGATGAACCCCAAACCTGGGCAGTGGGATGAACCACAAACCTGGGCATTGGGATGATCCCCAGCAATGGGATGAGCCCCAAGCCCTGGCAGCAGCATGCCACGTACCTGTACCTGCCTGGGAGCAGCAGAAGAATCCCCTTTTCCTCTGGCTTTGGTACCTCTCCCTGTACCTGTCCCTGTCCCTGTTCCTGTACCTGTCCCAGGAGCAGCAGAACAATCCCCTTTTCCTCTGGCTTCTGTACCTGTACCTGTGCCTGTACCTGTACCTGTACCTGTACCTGTTCCTGTACGTGTACCTGTTCTGTCCCAGCAGAACAATCCCCTTCTCCTCTGGCTTCTCCTGGCAGATATTGTGGGCACTGTGCCCCTGCCTGGGCTGACAGGGCACAGCCTCCCCTGGAGTGCCCCCAGCCCCACAGGAAGGGAAGGAGCATCCCCCGAGGTGGGGGCTGCAGTCCCAGCCCACTGGGATGCTTTGGGGTCAGGATGCTTTGGGATCAGGATGCTTTGGGATTGGGATGCTTTGGGGTCAGGATGCTTTGGGGTCGCTGGGATGCTTTGGGGTCAGGATGCTCTGTGTCAGGATGCTTTGCGGTCATTGGGATGCTTTGGGATTGGGATGCTTTGGGGTCAGGATGCTTTGGGGTCGGGATGCTCTGTGTCAGGATGCTTTGGGGTCAGGATGCTTTGGGGTCGGGATGCTTTGGGGTCAGGATGCTTTGGGGTCAGGATGCTTTGGGGTCGGGATGCTTTGGGGTCGGGATGCTTTGGGGTCAGGATGCTTTGGTGTCAGGATGCTTTGGGATTGGGATGCAGCAGGCCCCTCTGCTGGGAGGCAGCAGCCTGTCCTGGGCTGGGGTCTGAGCCAGGTGCCTCAGGGGTTTTACCTGGGCTGGAGATGGCTCCTGGTGGCCATGGCCGGTCCGGGGAGCAGGAGGGTCCGTGCAGAATGTCACCTGTGCAGGTGACACCTGAGGAAGTGACACCTGAGGAGGTGACACCTGCAAAGGTCACACCTGTGGAAGTCACATCTGCAGAGGTCACATCTGCCGAGGTGACACCTGCAGAGCTCACACCTGTGGAGTTCACATGTGTGGAGGTAACACAGGTGGAGGTGACACCTGCCGAGCTCACACCTGCAGAGGTGCCCCCCACAGGTGCTGGGGTGGGATGTGTGGCCCCGGGGGATGGCAGGTGCTGGCACAGCTGCTGGGGCTGCAGCCAGGCTCCTGGGGACGTTCAGGGGTGACGTGGTGGCTGTGGTTTGCCCAGCTCGGGTTCTCCCTGGGCAGGACAGGTGTGGGTGGCTCTGGGACAGGTGTGCAGGAGTGGGGACGTTCAGGGGTGACGTGGTGGCTGTGCTTTGCCCAGCCCGGGTTCTCCCTGGGCAGGACAGGTGTGGGTGGCTCTGGGACGGGGGTGCAGGGTGGCTGCAGGAGCCACAGCAGTGAGGAGCCAGCTCAGCTCCTGCAGCCTGCTGGCCCAGAGCTGCCACAGCACAGGCTGGAGATCGGCTCCACGCTCCAGCCGGAGCCTCTTCCAGGGGCCTTTGTGGCATCCATGAGCTCTCCCCGCTTGGTCAGTCCCCAAGCCCTGGAAAAATTACCTACTTACCACAGAGCCACCCCTCCCAAAGCGACAAACACTCTTCCCCATGGGCTTGGGTGTCGCAGCTTCCTCTGGTTTCTCCTTCCCCTGTCACCGGCCTGGCACCCCTGGTGGCCACCCCCTTCCCCTGGTGGCCAGCCCCTTCCCCTGGTGGTCACCCCCTTCCCCTGGTGGTCACCCTCTGTCCCTGGTGGTCACCCCCCTTCCCCTGGTGGTCCCCCCCTGCCCCTGGTGGCCCCCCCCCTTCCCCTGGTGGCCACCCCCTTCCCCTGGTGGTCATCCCCTTCCCCTGGTGGTCACACCCTTCCCCTGGTGGCCACCGTCTTCCCCTGGTGGTCACCCCCTGCCCCTGGTGGCCACCCCCTTCCCCTGGTGGCCACCCCCTCTCCCTGGTGGTCACCCCCCTTCCCCTGGTGGTCCCCCCCTTCCCCTGGTGGCCCTCCCCTTCCCCTGGTGGCCCCCCCCCTTCCCCTGGTGGCCACCCCCTCTCCCTGGTGGTCACCCCCCTTCCCCTGGTGGTCCCCCCCTTCCCCTGGTGGCCCTCCCCTTCCCCTGGTGGCCCCCCCCCTTCCCCTGGTGGCCACCCCCTCTCCCTGGTGGTCACCCCCCTTCCCCTGGTGGTCCCCCCCTTCCCCTGGTGGCCCTCCCCTTCCCCTGGTGGCCCCCCCCCTTCCCCTGGTGGCCACCCCCTCTCCCTGGTGGTCACCCCCCTTCCCCTGGTGGTCCCCCCCTTCCCCTGGTGGCCCTCCCCTTCCCCTGGTGGCCCCCCCCCTTCCCCTGGTGGCCACCCCCTCTCCCTGGTGGTCACCCCCCTTCCCCTGGTGGTCCCCCCCTTCCCCTGGTGGCCCTCCCCTTCCCCTGGTGGCCCCCCCCCTTCCCCTGGTGGCCACCCCCTCTCCCTGGTGGTCACCCCCCTTCCCCTGGTGGTCCCCCCCTTCCCCTGGTGGCCCTCCCCTTCCCCTGGTGGCCCCCCCCCTTCCCCTGGTGGCCACCCCCTCTCCCTGGTGGTCACCCCCCTTCCCCTGGTGGTCCCCCCCTTCCCCTGGTGGCCCTCCCCTTCCCCTGGTGGCCCCCCCCCTTCCCCTGGTGGCCACCCCCTCTCCCTGGTGGTCACCCCCCTTCCCCTGGTGGTCCCCCCCTTCCCCTGGTGGCCCTCCCCTTCCCCTGGTGGCCCCCCCCCTTCCCCTGGTGGCCACCCCCTCTCCCTGGTGGTCACCCCCCTTCCCCTGGTGGTCCCCCCCTTCCCCTGGTGGCCCTCCCCTTCCCCTGGTGGCCCCCCCCCTTCCCCTGGTGGCCACCCCCTCTCCCTGGTGGTCACCCCCCTTCCCCTGGTGGTCCCCCCCTTCCCCTGGTGGCCCTCCCCTTCCCCTGGTGGCCCCCCCCCTTCCCCTGGTGGCCACCCCCTCTCCCTGGTGGTCACCCCCCTTCCCCTGGTGGTCCCCCCCTTCCCCTGGTGGCCCTCCCCTTCCCCTGGTGGCCCCCCCCCTTCCCCTGGTGGCCACCCCCTACACTTGGTGGCCACCCCCTACCCCTGTGGCCAGCCCCTTCCCCTGGTGGCCACCCCTTGCCCCTGGTGGTCATCCCCCTACCCCTGGTGGCCACCCACCTGCCCCTGGTGGTCACCCCCTGCCCCTGGTGGCCACCCCCCTTCCCCTGGTGGCCACCCCCTACACTTGGTGGCCACCCCCTACCCCTGTGGCCAGCCCCTTCCCCTGGTGGCCACTCCCCTTCCCCTGGTGGTCACCCCTTACTCCTGGTGGTCACCCCCTACCCCTGGTGGCCACCCCCTGCCCAGTCCTTAGCTCTGCCCCCACCCCTTCCCCGTTATAAGCTGCCCCTCGTTCCCCGGGTTTGTCCTCCTCGCGGTGGGGACTTTGTCCCGCCTGGGTGACAGCTGGGGGGGGACAGCCCCCCTTGCAAGCCCCGCGGAGTCCCAGCTGCCAGCGGCGGCTCGGCGCAGGAACTAAAGGCAGCAGCGCGGGTCTTGGGGTGACGCTGGGGTGGCTTTATTTCGTGATCAGCACCCAAAACCCAAACCTGGGGCTAACAGGAGCTTTTAGGCATCCCTCGGGAGGAGGGGTTTGGGGTAGCAGGCCAAAGGGGTGTGGTTGGAGGCAGGGTATTTTACACTTTAATAAGGAAGCGCTAGTGTGAAAAACGCCAATCGCTTGGTTTTTAAAATTTTAAAAGTTTAATAGTAATAAAATGGTTATAAAAATAGTAATATCATCAGAGTAATAAAATTCGAACAATTGAGATTAGGAGAATATGAGACAATAAAAACAAAGAGATACGGATGTCCGGGTACCTCTTTCTGGGCATCACGAGCCCGAAAAAGGACCCCGGTTAACAGAGGATTAACCCTTAAAAACAATCACCTGTTGCATATTCATGCACCTCATACATGATGCATAAATTCCATTCAAACACATTCAGACATTCTGTCTGGTCACTGTCAACTTCTTCCTCTGAATCCTCATGCCGTCTTCCTGTCTAAGCGAGGTGGGAAAAAGTTCGTTTTCTGCTGATAAGGGAGCAATAAATTCCCTTTCTCTGAAAGATTTAGGTGTCCTGTGGCTTCCATCTGGTGCATAGTCCTTTCTTAAACAAATATCTTACATAGCACAGTTTCTATTTTAAGATTATGTTATAACCTAAAACTATATTTAACACACTAGTTAAGAAAATTAATACGGCACAACTTTCTAACATAACACATACAATATTCATTTTAATGAGAAAAGCCAATCATAAAACACACATTTTTCACATTAGGGAGGGGAGTAACTTGGGTAAACTAATAGGGTCCCAAAGGATGCAAGATAGACAGGGAATTCTCCAGAAGAAAGGGCAGGTTTGGGGAGGATTAACACCCAGAGGGAGCAGGGAGCAAGGGGGATTCGGGGGAACAGGGCAGGGGTAGGAGGGATTAACGACTGGGAAGGTGGGGGTTTAAAACTTGGTATGGAGTGGCATAAGGGGATTGCAAGATCACAAACGGAACAGCAAGCAGACCAATAAAACTAAAAACGCGCTGCAACAGCGACTGTGTTACTCTGCTGGGATAAAACCGTGCAAAAGAGCCTTTCTTGCCTCTGTCGCTGAGCCAGCTGCCGTGGGGGTTGAGTGGAGCTTTGGCTGCGTGGCCTGAATGGCAACTCAGCCTGCTTTTCCACAGGAGAGGCTTGCTGGGCACAAGAGAGGGGCAGCGGCACCTGCCGCTTTAACGCCCGCATTAGCCTGTGATTCCGTGACTCTGTGATTCTGTGATTCTGTGACTCCATGATTCCGTGATTCCGTGATTCCTTGATTCTGTGATTCCGTGATTCTGTGATTCTGTGACTCCGTGATTCTGTGATTCCGTGATTCTGTGATTCTGTGATTCTGTGATTCGGTGACTCCGTGATTCCGTGACTCTGTGATTCCGTGATTCCGTGATTCCGTGATTCTGTGATTCCATGATTCCATGATTCTGTGATTCTGTGACTCCGTGATTCCGTGATTCCGTGATTCCGTGACTCTGTGATTCCGTGATTCCGTTATTCTGTGATTCCATGGTTCTGTGACTCCATGATTCCGTGATTCCGTGACTCTGTGATTCCGTGATTCCGTTATTCTGTGATTCCATGGTTCTGTGACTCCATGATTCCGTGATTCCGTGACTCTGTGATTCTGTTATTCCTTGATTCTGTGATTCCGTGATTCTGTGATTCCGTGATTCTGTGATTCCGTGATTCTGTGACTCTGTGATTCCGTGATTCCGTTATTCTGTGATTCCATGGTTCTGTGACTCCATGGTTCCGTGATGATTCCGTTATTCTGTGATTCCGTGATTCCGTGGTTCTGTGGTTCCGTGATTCTGTGGTTCTGTGATTCCGTGATGATTCCGTGATTCCGTTATTCCGTGATTCCATGATTCTGTGACTCCATGATTCCGTGATTCCGTGATTCTGTGATTCCGTGATTCTGTGACTCTGTGATTCCGTGATTCCGTGATTCCGTGATTCCGTGACTCTGTGATTCCGTGATTCCGTGATTCTGTGATTCCGTGATTCTGTGATTCTGTGACTCCGTGATTCCGTGATTCTGTGATTCTGTGATTCCGTGATTCCGTGATTCCGTGATTCCGTGACTCTGTGATTCCGTGATTCCGTGATTCTGTGACTCCGTGACTCTGTGAGTCCGTGATTCTGTGATTCCGTGATTCCGTTATTCCATGATTCCGTTATTCCATGATTCCGTGATTCTGTGATTCTGTGATTCCGTGATTCCGTGATTCTGTGATTCCGTGATTCTGTGATTCCGTGATTCTGTGATTCTGTGATTCTGTAATAACGTGATTCCGTGATTCCGTTATTCCGTGATTCCATGGTTCTGTGACTCCATGATTCCGTGATTCCGTGACTCTGTGATTCTGTTATTCCTTGATTCTGTGATTCCGTGATTCTGTGATTCCGTGATTCCGTGATTCCGTGATTCTGTAATGCCGTGATTCTGTGACTCTGTGATTCCGTGATTCCGTTATTCTGTGATTCCATGGTTCTGTGACTCCATGATTCCGTGATTCCGTGATTCTGTGATTCTGTTATTCCTTGATTCTGTGATTCCGTGATTCTGTGATTCCGTGATTCCGTGATTCCGTGATTCTGTAATGCCGTGATTCTGTGACTCTGTGATTCCGTGATTCCGTTATTCTGTGATTCCATGGTTCTGTGACTCCATGATTCCGTGATTCCGTGACTCTGTGATTCTGTTATTCCTTGATTCTGTGATTCCGTGATTCTGTGATTCCGTGATTCTGTGATTCCGTGATTCTGTGACTCTGTGATTCGGTGATTCCTTGATTCTGTGATTCAGTGATTACGTGATTCTATGATTCCATGATTCTGTGATTCCGTGATTCTGTAACTCTGTGATTCGGTGATTCCTTGATTCTGTGATTCAGTGATTACGTGATTCTATGATTCCCTGATTCTGTGATTCCGTGATTCTGTAATTCCATGATTCTGTGATTCCTTGATTCTGTGAGTCCCTGATTCCGTGATTCTGTGATTCTGTGATTCCATGGTGCCATGGTTCCGTTATTCCGTGATTCCGTTATTCCGTGATTTTTTGATTCCATGATTCCGTGACTCCGTGATTCCGTGATTTTTAACTGGCGCCCCACGTGCGGCTAGACCTTCACTCCAAAAAAGCTTTATTCCTAAGAGTGCCCCGTGGCCGTGGCAGGGAGTGTCGTGGGAGCGCGGAGACCCTGCTGGTCCTGGGCAGGAACCGTTTTCCAGAGCAGGGGTTCCTGACGGTTCATTTATTATTTTATTTAATATATTTATTTGTGCATTTGCTGTGGGAAGTCTCTGGTCACTGTGCACCTCCCAAAGCAGGGGTTCCTGACGGTTCATTTATTATTTTTATGTATTTGTGTGTATGTATTTATATGTATTTATTTGTGGAATTGCTGTGGGAAGTGTCGTGTCAGTGACTGTGGGAGCACGCCCTGCTCTGGCAGTGACACCGAGGGGAGTGTGTAAGGAGCTCCCAAAGCAGGGGGTCCTGATGGTTCATTTATTATTTTATTTAATGTATTTGTTTGTGGAATTGCTGTGGGAAGTCTCTGGTCACTGTGCACCTCCCAGAGCAGGGGTTCCTGACGGTACATTTATTATTTTATTTAATATATTTATTTGTGCACTTGCTGTGGGAAGTATCTGGTAGCTGTGCACCTCCCAAAGCAGGGGTTCCTGACGGTACATTTATTATTTTATTTAATGTATTTGTTTGTGGAATTGCTGTGGGAAGTGTCTGGTCACTGTGCACCTCCCAGAGCAGGGGTTCCTGACGGCTCATTTATTATTTCATTTAATATATTTATTTGTGCACTTGACAGCTCTGGTCACTGTGCACCTCCCAAAGCAGGGGTTCCTGATGGTTCATTTATCTTTTTATTAAATGTATTTATTTGTGCACTTGCTGTGGGAAGTGTCTGGTCGCTGTGCACCTCCCAGAGCAGGGGTTCCTGCCAATTAATTTATTATTTTATTTAATGTATTTATTTGTGCATTTGCTGTGGGAAGTCTCTGGTCACTGTGCACCTCCCAAAGCAGGGGTTTGTGATGGTTATTATTTTATTTAATGTATTTATTTGTGGAATTGCTGAGGGAAGTGTCTGGTCGCTGTGCACCTCCCAGAGCAGGGGTTCCTGCCAATTAATTTATTATTTTATTTAATGTATTTATTTGTGCATTTGCTGTGGGAAGTCTCTGGTCACTGTGCACCTCCCAAAGCAGGGGTTTGTGATGGTTATTATTTTATTTAATGTATTTATTTGTGCATTTGCTCTGGGAAGTGTCTGGTCACTGTGCACCTCCCAGGGCAGGGGTTTGTGATGGTTATCATTTTATTTAATATATTTATTTGTGGAATTGCTGAGGGAAGTGTCTGGTCCCTGTGCACCTCCCAGAGCAGGCTCCCGTGCTCAGAACCTCTCTGGATTCCCAGAAACGCCTGGATGGAGCTGGGGCTGTGCACAGCCCAGGTTAACCAGTAAGGTGTGGCTGATCAGGCCAGGAGGGGCCAGAGAGGAAAGAAAATGTGGTTTTTTTGGGAGCTGCCCGTGCAGCAGGGGCTGCCAGCCTCCCCTGAAGGGTTATTGCAGAGCACCAAACAGCACGAGGCGGATTTGGTCGCTTTTTTTAAGGTAAAAAGGGAAGTTTATTTTCCGATTTCACATTTATAGACTTTTAGAAGTGACAGTGGATTGGAGGGGGGAAGTGACACTGGACGAATGAACAGCTTACTGAATTTTTCTTTTTCTACAAAAGAATGCAAAACAATAAGCTATTTACATATAGACGTATATTTATGTGAGAAAGTTCGTTACAAGAATGCAAAGATCAGAAAGAAGACCTTAAAGAACCGGGGTGACACTGCAGCCCCCCTGTCCCCAGGTGAACCAGGGGAACATGCCCGGCATCCAGAGCACCTTCCTGGCCATGGACACGGAGGAGGGAGTGGAGGTGGTGTGGAACGAGCTGCTCTTCACCGACAAGAAAGCCTTCAAAGCACACGAGGTGAGCCCCCCGAGCCCCCCGCAGCTTCCCGGGGGGCACAGCCGGGCAGGAGGGGCTCCTGCCCCCTGCCACGGGGCCCTGCTGGGCTGCTGCCTCCAAGGGAGCTCCCAGGAACCTGGGGGCAGTGCCTGGGGCATCCCCAGGGCTTGGGGGGCCCTGCCCCATCCCGGGAGCTTCTGCGTGCCAGGAGCTTCCACCTCACCTGTCCCGTCCCAGGAGCTTCCTGTTCACCTGCCCCATCCCAGGAGTATCCTCCTCACCTGTCCCGTCCCAGGATCTTCCTGTTCACCTGTCCTGCCCCAGGAGCTTCCTCTTCACCTGTCCTGCCCCATCCTGGGAGCTTCTGCGTGCCAGGAGCTTCCTCTTCACCTGTCCCATCCCAGGAGTATCCTCCTCACCTGTCCTGCCCCATCCCAGGACCTTCTGCATGCCAGGAGCTTCCTCCTCACCTGTCCTGCCCCATCCCGGGAGCTTCTGTGTGCTCGGAGCTTCCTCTTCACCTGTCCTGCCCATGCCCGGAGCTTCCTCTTCACCTGTCCTGCCCCAGGAGCTTCCTGTTCATCTGTCCCATCCCAGGAGTATCCTCCTCACCTGTCCTGCCCCATCCTGGGAGCTTCTGCGTGCCAGGAGCTTCCTCTTCACCTGTCCTGCCCCATCCCAGGATCTTCCTCTTCACCTGCCCCATGCCAGGAGCTTCCTCTTCACCTGTCCCATCCCAGGAGCTTCCTGTTCACCTGTCCTGCCCATGCCAGGAGCTTCCTCTTCACCTGCCCCATCCCAGGATCTTCCTGTTCACCTGCCCCATGCCAGGAGCTTCCGCCTCACCTGTCCTGTCCATCCTGGGACCTTCTGCATGCCAGGAGCTTCCACTTCACCTCACCTGTCCTATCCCAGCACCTTCCACCTCATCTGTCCTGTCCCAAGAGTGTCCTTCTCACCTGTCCTGTCCATCCCATGAGCTTCCACCTCACCTCACCTATCCCATCCAGCACCTGCCACCTCACCTGTCCTGCCCCATGCCAGGAGCATTCTCCTCACCTGTCCTGTCCATGCCAGCACCTTCCACCTTACCTGTCCCATCCCAGGGGCTTCCACTTCACCTGTCCTGCCCCATCCCAGCACCTTTCTCCTCACCTGTCCATGCCAGCCCCTCACCTGTCCCCAGCCCCTCACCTGTCCCCACCAGCCCCTCACCTGTCCCCAGCCCCTCACCTGTCCCCACCATCCCCTCACCTGTCCCCAGCCCCCCCTCACCTGCCCTGTGCCCCCAGGAGAAGATCAAGACCATGTTTGAGCAGCTGGTGCTGGTGGATCACCCCAACATCGTCAAGCTGCACAAGTACTGGCTGGACGTGAAGGACTGCAAGGCACGGGTGGGGCCCTGGGGGGCTCTGGGGGGGTCTGGGGGGGCTCTGGGGGGCCCTGGGATGTGCCCCCAGGAGAAGATCAAGACCATGTTTGAGCAGCTGGTGCTGGTGGATCACCCCAACATCGTCAAGCTGCACAAGTACTGGCTGGACGTGAAGGACTGCAAGGCACGGGTGGGGCCCTGGGGGGCTCTGGGGGGCGGGGTGAC
>NW_024499685.1:225209-226116 GCF_017590055.1 Onychostruthus taczanowskii
TGGGTCTCTGGAGCAGCTATGGGGGGCCCTGAGGGGGCTCTGGGGGGACTCTGGGGGTCTCTGGGTCTCTGGGGGTCTCTGGGGGTCTCTGGGTCTCTGGAGCAGCTATGGGGGGCCCTGAGGGGGCTCTGGGGGGACTCTGGGGGTCTCTGGGTCTCTGGGGGTCTCTGGGGGTCTCTAGGGGTCTCTGGGGGTCTCTGGGGGTCCCAGCTCTGCCCCTCGGCCCCCCTCCCCTGTGGGGCCGGGCTGGGGGGAGCTGAGCCCCCCGCGCCCCCAGGTGATCTTCATCACGGAGTACGTGTCCTCGGGGAGCCTCAAGCAGTTCCTCAAGAAGACCAAGAAGAACCACAAGGCCATGAACGCGCGGGTGAGCGCTGGGGACAGCGCGGCGCCGGGGGTGGCTCCGGGTCCCTGTGCATCCCTGTCACATCCCTGTGCCTGTCACATCCCTGTCACATCCCTGTCACATCCCTGTCCCTGTGCCATCCCTGTCACATCCCTGTCCCTGTCCCATCCCTGTCCCATCCCTGTCCCATCCCTGTCCCTGTGCCATCCCTGTCACATCCCTGTCACATCCCTGTCACATCCCTGTCCCATCCCTGTCCCTGTCCCTGTCCCCGTCCCTGTCCCTGTCCCATCCCTGTCCCTATCCCTGTCCTATCCCTGTCCCATCCCTGTCCCTGTCCCTGTCCCATCCCTGTCTCAGGGAGGGTCTGGGACCAAGCTGGGCACAGCAGGGTGGCTCTGTGTCCCTGTCCCTGGGAATGGGCGGGAGGCCCTGGCCTGGCCAGGGTGCCACCGTGTCCCGGCTGACAGAGCTGTGTCCCCTCTGTGTCCCCTCTCTGTCCCCTCTCTTATCCCCTCTCTGTCCCCTCTCTGTCCCCTCTCTGTCCCCTCTCTATCCCCT
>NW_024499685.1:226361-227931 GCF_017590055.1 Onychostruthus taczanowskii
AGGGGGGCCCGAGGGGTCCGGGGGGGTTGGCAGGAGGAAGGGGCGGGGGTCACACAGGGTGTGGGGGGGATCCCGGGCAGGCAGGAGCCCCGAGGATTGGGGGGTCCCTTTTTGGGGTGCCAACCTCAGCATCGCCTTTTCTTCCCCTATGCCCTCCCAATGCCCGCCCCGGCAGTTTGGCACCGGGTGTTTGCCAACGGTGAGTGACCCACGGCCACCCCCCGCCCTGGGGACACCCTGCAGCCCCCAGCCCCACCGGGGGGCACCGGGCACGGGCCTGGGCGCTGTGGGGAGGGGGCACCGGGCACGGGCACGGCCTGGGCGCGGGAATGAGAATGGGAATCAGAATTGGGATTAGGAACGGGAATGGGAACGGGAATGGGAATGGGCACAGGAGTGGGCATGGGAACGGGTACGGGGGCTGCGCAGTGGTGGCCGGCAGGGGAGGGCAGGGGACACAGGTGGGAACAGGGGAGGGCAGGGGTGGGTATCCACGGGGATGGCGTGGGGTGCCCCGGGGCTGTCCAGGTGAGGGTGTGCAGGTGGGGATGCCCAGGTGGGTGTCCAGGTGGCTGTGCCCAGGTGGGTGTGCAGGTGGGGGTACCCAGGTGGGGCTGTCCCAGGGGTACCCAGGTGGGTGTGTCTGGGTGGGTGTGCCCAGGTGGGGATGCCAGCTGGAGGTGTCTAGGTGAGGGTGCCCAGGTGCAGCTGTCCCAGGGCTGCCCAGGTTGGGGTGCTCAGGTCAGGTGAGGGTGTGTCCAGGTGCAGCTGTCCCAGGGCTGCCCAGGTTGGGGTGCCCAGGTGGGGCTGTCCCAGCTGTGGGGAGGGGGCACCGGGCACGGTCTGGGTGCTGTGGGGAGGGGGCATCCCTCAGACCCCCATCCCCTGGGAGCGGCTGCTGCTGGGTGGGAGCAGAGGGGGGTGGGCAGGAGCACAGACCCCCCCTCAGACCCCCGGGGTGGGCACTCACTGACCCCATGGATGGGCACACTCAGACCCCATGGGTGGGCACTCACAGACCTCATGGGTGGGCACTGTCCCAGGTGGGCTCTATCCCCGGTGTCCCTGTCCTGGGTGGGCCCTGTCCCGGGTGTCCCTGTCCCGGGTGTCCCTGTCCCGGGTGGGCTCTGTCCCAGGTGTCCCTGTCCCGGGTGTCCCTGTCCCGGGTGGGCTCTATCCCGGGTGTCCCTGTCCCGGGTGTCCCTGTCCCGGGTGGGCTCTGTCCCAGGTGTCCCTTATCCGGGTTGTCCCTGTCCCGGGTGGGCTCTGTCCCAGGTGTCCCTGTCCCGGGTGTCCCTGTCCCGGGTGGGCTCTATCCCGGGTGTCCCTGTCCCGGGTGTCCCTGTCCCGGGTGGGCTCTGTCCCAGGTGGGCTCTATCCCTGGTGTCCCTGTCCCGGGTGGGCTCTGTCCCAGGTGTCCCTGTCCCGGGTGTCCCTGTCCCGGGTGGGCTCTCTCCCAGGTGTCCCTGTCCCGGGTGTCCCTGCCCCGGGTGTCCCTGTCCCGGGTGGGCTCTATCCTGGGTGTCCCTGTCCCGGGTGTCCCTGTCCCGGGTGGGCTCTGTCCCAGGTG
>NW_024499685.1:228851-230024 GCF_017590055.1 Onychostruthus taczanowskii
TGCCCAGGTGGGGCTGTCCCAGGGGTGCCCAGGTGGGTGCCCAGGTGCGCTCCAGCCCTGACCCTGCCCCGTGTCCCTCTCGTGCTGCAGAGAAGGCCGACGGCACGGCCGTGGACATCTTCTCCTTCGGGATGTGTGCGCTGGAGGTGCGGGGGGACCCTGGGAACGGTGGGACCCTGCCGGGAGGTGTCACTGTCCGGGGCTGTCCCCTGTCTGGGGCAGGAGGTGTCACTGTCTGGGGCTGTCAACTTTCCAGGGCTGTCCCCTGTCCCTGCTCTGCCTGGGGCTGTCCCCTGTCCTAACCCTAACCCTGTCCCTGCCCTGTCTAGGGGTGTCCCCTTTCTGGGGGTGTCCCCTGTTGGGGGCTGTCTCCTGTCCCTGCCTTACCTGGAGGTGTCCCTTGTCCCCTGTCCCTGTCCCTGCCCTACCTGGGGCTGTCTCCTGTCCCTGCGCTGTCCCCTGGAAGCCCCTACGGACTGGCCATGTCCCTTGTTCCTGCCCTGTCCAGGTTGTCTCTTGTCTCTGCCCTGCCTGGGGGTGTCCCCTATCCAGGGCTGTCCTTTGTCCAGGGCTGTCCTTTGTCCAGGGCTGTCCCCTGTCCCTGTCCCTGGAATCCCCACAGTCTGGCCATGTCACCTGGAAGCCCCATGGACTGGCCGTGTCCCTGTCCCTGGAAGCCCCACGGACTGGCCGTGTCCCTGTCCCTGGAAGCCCCACAGACTGGCAGTGTCCCTGTCCCTGTCCCTGGAACCCCCATGCACTGGCCGTGTCCCTGTCCCTGGAAGCCCCACGCACTGGCGGTGTCCCTGTCCCAGTCCCTGGAAGCCCCACGCACTGGCTGTGTCCCTGTCCCTGTCCCTGGAAGCCCCACGCACTGGCCGTGTCCCTGTCCCCTCGCAGATGGCCGTGCTGGAGATCCAGACCAACGGGGACACGCGGGTCTCGGAGGAGGCGATCGCGCGGGCGCGGCACTCCCTGGATGACCCCAACATGAGGGTGAGGGAGCAGGGGGAGCCTGCTGGGGACAGTCCTGTGTCACTGCTGGGGACAGTCCTGTGTCACTGGTCACTGCTGGGTGTGAATCCCTGTCCCGTGTCACTGCTGGGGACAGTCCCTGTCCTGTGCCACTGCTGGGTGTGAATCCCTGTCCTGTGTCACTGCTGGGGACAGTCC
>NW_024499685.1:231190-233032 GCF_017590055.1 Onychostruthus taczanowskii
GTCCTGTGTCACTGCTGGGTGTGAATCCCTGTCCTGTGTCACTGCTGGGGACAGTCCTGTGTCACTGCTGGGGACAATCCCTGTCCTGTGTCACTGCTGGGGACAGTCCTGTGTCACTGCTGGGTGTGAATCCCTGTGCTGTGTCACTACTGGGGACAGTCCCTGTCCTGTGTCACTGCTGGGGACAGTCCCTGTCCTGTTTCACTGCTGCAGACAATCCCTGTCCTGTGTCGCTGCAGGTGACAGTCCTGTGTCACTGCTGGGGACAGTCCCTGTCCTGTGTCACTGCTCCTGCTGCAGCACGAGCCCTTTGGGTCCATTTCCTGGGAAATGGGATCAAAACCAGGGCGAGCCCAGGCCTAGGGCAGTGACCCCTGTGCTGGCACTGCCAGGGCACCTCCAGTCCTGGGGCAGGTCTGGGGTCCCCAGGGGAGGACACTGAGGTGCTGGAGGGTGTCCAGGGAAGGGATGAGAGCTGGGGAAAGGTCTGGAGCAGCTGGGGGAGCTGGGAGGGGGCTCAGCCTGGGGAAAAAGAGGCTCAGGGGGGACCCTGGGGCTCTGCACAGCTCGTGCCAGGAGGGGACAGCCGTGGGGGATTTGGGATCTGATCCCAGGGAACAGGGACAGGAGGAGAGGGAACGGCCCCAGGCTGGGCCAGGGGAGCTCAGGGTGGACAGCAGCAGGAATCGTGCCCATCCCTGGAGCTGCCCAGGATTGGAATGGGCAGGGGAAGGGGCACGGGGCAGCTCCCTGGGCTGGGAGCTCTGTTCCAGCCCGTGATCCCCGATCCCTGTGGGAGCAGCAGGACAAAGCCTGCCCGCCCCAGCTTGTGGCCCTGCTGTGCCCCAGGAGTTCATCCTGTCCTGCCTGACCCTGAACCCCGACCGGCGCCCCAGCGCCAACAGCCTCCTGTTCCACCGCGTGCTCTTCGAGGTGCACTCGCTGAAGCTGCTGGCAGCCCACTGCTTCATCAACCACCAGTGTGAGTGCCGGGCTCAGCCGGGCCAGGGAAACCCCGGGAGCCGGGAATGCTCCGCCTGGAGAGGAGAGCCGGGCTGGGAGAGCTGGGAGTGCTCAGCCTGGAGGGGAGAGCTGGGAATGCTGAGCCGGGCTGGGAGAGCTGGGAATGCTCAGCCTGGAGGGGAGAGCTGGGAATGCTGAGCCAGTGCTCAGCCTGGAGGGGAGAGCTGGGAATGCTGAGCCGGGCTGGGAGAGCTGGGAATGCTCGGCCTGGAGGGGGGAGCCGGGAATGCTCCGCCTGGAGGGGAGAGCTGGGAATGCTGAGCCGGGCTGGGAGAGCTGGGAATGCTCAGCCAGGCTGGGAGAGCCGGGCTGGGAGAGCTGGGCTGGGAGAGCTGGGAATGCTCAGCCTGGAGGGGAGAGCCGGGAATGCTGAGCCGGGCTGGGAGAGCTGGGCTGGGAGAGCTGGGAATGCTCAGCCTGGAGAGGAGAGCCGGGAATGCTGAGCCAGGCTGGGAGAGCTGGGAATGCTGAGCCTGGAGAGGAGAGCCGGGAATGCTGAGCCAGGCTGGGAGAGCTGGGCTGGGAGAGCTGGGAATGCTCAGCCAGGCTGGGAGAGCCGGGCTGGGAGAGCTGGGAATGCTGAGCCTGGAGAGGAGAGCCGGGAATGCTGAGCCAGGCTGGGAGAGCTGGGCTGGGAGAGCTGGGAATGCTGAGCCAGGCTGGGAGAGCTGGGAGCGCTCAGTCAGGCTGGGAGAGCTGGGAATGCTGAGCCTGGAGAAGAGAGCTGGGAATGCTCAGCATGGAGGGGAGAGCTGGGAATGCTGAGCTGGGCTGGGAGAGCTGGGAATGCTCAGCCAGGCTGGGAGAGCTGGGAATGCT
>NW_024499685.1:233107-233809 GCF_017590055.1 Onychostruthus taczanowskii
CAGAGACCCCCCCATCCTGGAGACCCCCCCCAGCCCAGAGATCCCCCCCATCCTGGAGACCCCCAGCCCTGGGCAGCAGCCCCTCGCCCCCCGACCCTCCTGTCCTTTCCCTGCCCAGGTACTCCGAGGTTTCCTTCCTGGAGCTCGACAAGTTCTTGGAGGACGTCAGGTGGGTGCCAGCTCTGCCTGGGGTCCAGGGATGTGGGGCTGGGGTGGGCACACGGGAGTGTCCGTGCTGTCCCTGCTGGGCACACATCCCTGCCATGGCAGGGCTGGCACCGGGTGGGATGTGAGGTCCCTTCCACAAAAACCACGCCGTGATTCCATGTGCAGAGCCTGGGGAGGGGGCAGGGGCTGCAGGACCCACCCCCCCCGTGCCTCTGCCCCAGATCTGATGCCAGAGAACGTGGTGGAAGAGAAGATCAAGGAGCTGGACCTGAACATGGTGATGGCCGAGATCCGCAGGGAGGGCCGGCCCGGGGCGCAGTGGAGGTGAGGGGGGGAGACCCCCAGCCCGGAGACCCCCAGCCGAGGGACCACCCAGCCTGGATACCCCCCAGCCTGGAGACCCCCCAGCCCAGAGACCCCCCCCAGCCCGGAGACACTCCAGCCTAGAGACCCCCCCCAGCCCAGAGACCTGGAGACTCCCTCAGCCCAGAGACCCCCCCAGGCTGGATACCCCCAGCCCAGCCCAGAGACCCA
>NW_024499685.1:234711-313167 GCF_017590055.1 Onychostruthus taczanowskii
TGCTGTCCCTGCTGTCCCTGCTGTCCCTGCTGTCCCTGCTGTCCCAGCTGGGCACACGGCAGTGTCCCTGCTGTCCCTGCTGTCCCTGCTGGGCACACGGCAGTGTCCCTGCTGTCCCTGCTGTCCCTGCTGGGCTGTCCCTGCTGTCCCAGCTGGGCACACGGCAGTGTCCCTGCTGTCCCTGCTGTCCCTGCTGGGCACACGGCAGTGTCCCTGCTGTCCCTGCTGGGCACACGGCAGTGTCCCTGCTGTCCCTGCTGTCCCTGCTGTCCCAGCTGGGCACACGGCAGTTTCCCTGCTGTCCCTGCTGTCCCTGCTGTCCCTGCTGTCCCTGCTGTCCCTGCTGGGCACACGGCAGTGTCCTTGCCATCCGCAGGGGTGGCATCAGCTCTGTGCTCCCTCCGTGTCTGCCCAGGAACGGGATTTACCCCCTGATGAACTTCGCGGTCTCCCGGCCCCACGCCCTGCCCCGCGCCCTGTCCCAGCCCCCCGAGGACCCCCAGAAAGCCAAGACCCCCACGCCAGAGCCCTTTGATGTGGAGACCAGGAAGGTGAGGGCAGCCCCGGTGGGCACGGCGCCCGTCCCGGCTGCAGGGACCGCTCTCACAGGGGACACGGCCCAGGGGGGCTGGGAGAGGGGCCTGGGGTTCCTGCAGGAATTCCAGAGCATTGCCAGGAGGGCCCAGAGGCAGAGGGGCCTGGGGTTCCTGCAGGAATTCCAGAGCATTGCCAGGAGGGCCCAGAGGCAGAGGGGCCTGGGGTTCCTGCAGGAATTCCAGAGCGCTGCCCGGGAGGGCCCAGAGGCAGAGGGCCTGGGGTTCCTGCAGGAATTCCAGAGCGCTGCCTGGGAGGGCCCAGAGGCAGAGGGGCCGAGTCCAGGCTGATCCCAGCTGGGCTTTTCCAGGTGGTGCAGATGCAGTGCAACATGGAGCTGAACGAGGACAAGAGCCAGTGGCACGTGAGTGCCTGGATCCTGCCCTGCCCCCCTGGCCATCCCGCTGGGATGGGGCTGGAATGGGAAATGGGACTGGGGATTGGGCTAGGAATGGGACTGGGAAATCTGCCAGCGGCACGTGAGTGCCTGGATCCTGCCCTGCCCCCTGGCCATCCTGCTAGGAATGCGGCTGGGATGGGAAATGGGACTGGGGATTGGGCTAGGAATGGGACTGGGAAATCTGCCAGCGGCACGTGAGTGCCTGGATCCTGCCCTGCCCCCTGGCCATCCTGCTGGGAATGCGGCTGGGATGGGAAATGGGAAATGGGACTGGAAATGGGGCTGGGAATGGGAAATGGGAAATGGGTCTGGGAATGGGGCTGGGAATGGGACTGGGAATTGGGCTAGGAATGGGACTGGGAAATCTGCCAGTGGCATGTGAGTGCCTGGATCCTGCCCTGCCCCCTGGCCATCCCGCTGGGAATGGGGCTGGGATGGGAAATGGGAAGGGGAAGGGAAGTGAGGCTGGGAGAAATGGGTCTGGGAAATGGGAAATGGGGCTAGGAATGGGGCTGGGAATGGGACTGGGAAATCTGCCAGCGGCACGTGAGTGCCTGGATCCTGCCCTGCTCCCTGGCCATCCCGCTGGGAATGGGGCTGAGATGGGGCTGGGAATGGGGCTGGGAATGGGAAATGAGGCTGGGAATGGGAAATGGGGCTGGGAATGGGGAATGGGAATGGGAAATGGGGCTGGGAATGGGGCTGGGAAATCTGCCAGTGGCACGTGAGTGCCTGGATCCTGCCCTGCCCCCTGGCCATCCCGCTGGGAATGGGGCTGGGATGGGAAATGGGAATGGGAAATGGGAAATGGGACTGGGAATGGGGCTGGGAATGGGAAATGGGGCTAGGAATGGGAAATGGGGCTGGGAATGGGAAATGGAACTGGGAATGGGGCTGGGATGGGGCTGGAATGGGAAATGGGAATGGGAAGTGGGAAATGAGACTGGGAATGGGGCTGGGAATGGGAAATGGGAAATGGGACTGGGAATTGGGCTAGGAATGGGAAATGGGAATGGGAAGTGGGGCTGGGAATGGGAAATGGGGCTGGGAATGGGACTGGGAATGGGAAATGGGAAATGGGTCTGGGAAATGGGAAATGGGGCTAGGAATGGGGCTGGGAATGGGGCTGGGAAATCTGCCAGTGGCACATGAGTGCCTGGATCCTCCCCTGCTCCCTGGCCATCCCGCTGGGAATGGGGCTGGAAGGGGAAATGGGAATGGGAAATGGGAAATGAGACTGAGAATGGGGCTGGGAATGGGACTGGGAATGGGAAATGGGAAATGGGACTGGGAATGGGAAATGGGACTGGGAATGGGGCTGGGACTGGGAAATGGGAATGGGAAATGGGACTGGAAAATGGGATTGGGACTGGGAAATGGGGCTGGGAAATGGGACGGGGAATAGGAAATGGGATTGGGACTGGGAAATGGGGCTGGGAAATTGGACTGGGAAACCTGCCAGTGGCACGTGAGTGCCTGGATCCTGCACTCTTCCCTGCCCATCCCACTGGGAATGGGGCTGGAAATGGCACTGGGAATGGGAAATGGGACTGGAATGGAAATGGCACTGGGAAATGGGACTGGGAAATCAGAGCAGGAAATCTGTCAGGAAAATGGGAAAGGGAAATCTGCCTGGGATATCGGACTGGGAAGAGGTGCTGGGAAAGGCCTCAGCCAGTTTCCGTGGTACCCAGAGAACTCACTGCTGTCCTGTGCAGTGAAAGAATTCCCAAAGGAGCCAGACCTGCAGTGTCTGGATGTCTGTGTCCCTGGTGTTTGCTGACACCTTTGGACTCTGGTTTTTCTAGCCCAGTACTTGCAGTTCCTGGAGCTGGAATTGCTCCGGGGCACCAGCACTGCCCAGAGCTCCAATTCCTGCAGTGCCCAGAGCACCCAGTTCCAGCAGTGCCCAGTGCTCCCAGTTCCCCCAGAGCTCCCAGTTCCCCCAGAGCTCCCAGTTCCAGTTCTCCCAAAGCTCACAGTTCTTCCTGAGCTCCCAATTCCTGCCCAGCCCTCCCAGTTCCCCCAGAGCTCCCAGTTCCCCCAGAGCTCCCAGTGCTCCCAGTTCTCCCAGTTCCAGTTCCCCCCACAGCTCCCAGTTCCCCCCAGAGCTCCCAGTTCCAGCAGTGCCCAGTGCTCCCAGTTCCCCCAGAGCTCCCAGTTCCAGTTCCCCCCAGCCCTCCCAGTTCCCCCAGAGCTCCCAGTTCCCCCAGAGCTCCCAGTTCCCCCAGAGCTCCCAGTTCCAGTTCCCCCCAGTTCTCCCAGTTCCCCCAGCCCTCCCAGTTCCCCCAGTTCCCCCAGTCCCTGCGGGGCTGCCATCAGCCTCTCTCGTGTCTCTGCAGCTCACGCTCCTGCTGATCCTGGAGGACAAGCTGCACCGCCAGCTCAGCTACGACCTGCTGCCCAGTACGTCCTGCAGGAGGGCATCCCGGGGCCCTGCTGGGCATGGAGAGTGCCAGCCTCCCTGCCAGCCTCCCTGCCAGCCTCCCTGCCAGCTGCCCTGCCAGCCTCCCTGCCAGCCTCCCTGCCTTTCCCTTTCCTTCCTTTTCCCATTCCTTTCCTCTCTTCCTCCCCTTCCTTTTACCATTCCTTTCCACTCTTTCTCCTTTTCCTTCTTCCTTCCCTTCCCTTCCCTTCCCGTCCCTTTTCCCTTTTCCCTTTTCCCTTTTCCCCTTTCCTGGAACTTTCCTTTCCCCTTTCCTTTCCTGGCACTTTCCCCAGAAAGCTGGGAATGGTTCCTGGGAGCTGTCCTGCTGAGCCACTCGGAGCCTTTGAGCTTTCCACGTGGCACCTTGTCCAGAGGGGGTTTTGGGGAACCTTGCTCCCCTCCCTGCCCCATTCCCAGCTCTCCCAGGCACGGCAGCTCCCCGAGCTCAATCCATGCTCATGTTCCCCTGCTCCTTGCCTCTGCAGCTGACAACTCCAAGGATCTGGCCACGGAGCTGGTGCACTATGGATTCATCCACGAGGTGAGTCCCTGCTGTCCCCGGATCCCCCCAGGGGCAGGGCTGGGGTTTCTGCTCCCTGCAGGAGCTGCTCCAAGGGGAACTGCCCGCTCTGGCACGCGCTGATCACTGCAGCTTAAATAATTCTG
Source organism: Onychostruthus taczanowskii (assembly GCF_017590055.1). NCBI lineage: Eukaryota > Metazoa > Chordata > Aves > Passeriformes > Passeridae > Onychostruthus > Onychostruthus taczanowskii. The sequence continues at coordinate 238,800 of NW_024499685.1, forward strand.
AGCGGGAGAGCCAGGGAAGGAGGCTGCTTCCTTACCTAGGGAACCACAGAACCAGGCATTTGGGAAAACAAAGATGAACAAGTCCAGCCTGGGACAAAGGTGCCAGGTCACCCTGATGGCACCCCCAGGTGCCACATCCACGTGTTCATGGAACTCTTCCAGGGCTGGGGACTCCATCCCTGCCCGGGGCAGCCGTGCCAGGGCTAGGCAGCCCTTTCCAGGAGGGATTTCCACAACATCCCACCCTGAGCTCCCCAGCCCAGCCCGAGGCCATTCCCTCTCCTCCTGTCCCTGTTCCCTGGAGCACAGCCCGACCCCCCGGCTGTCCCCTCCTGGCAGGAGCTGTGCAGAGCCACAAGGGGAAGGGAAGGGAAGGGAAGGGAAGGGAAGGGAAGGGAAGGGAAGGGAAGGGAAGGGAAGGGAAGGGAAGGGAAGGGAAGGGAAGGGAAGGGAAGGGAAGGGAAGGGAAGGGAAGGGAAGGGAAGGGAAGGGAATAAAAGCGGGAAAGGAAAGGAAAGGAATGGTAATAAAAGCGGGAAAGGAAAGGAATAGAACCATAAAAAAAGCTGGTGACTCTCAGGGAGCCCGACACAGCTGGCCCATGGATTGTCATTAGGTAGAACCATCCCCTGCAGCAATCCCAGGTGCACCTGTTGGTGAACCACGTCCAGAGCACATTGCACAGCCATCGGATGTTAATCGTTTACATTTACATTTCTTTTCCGAGGCTCCTCAGCTCAGTAAACCCTAGCGAGGGCGTTTTCCCCAGAGCTGGTGGGGCTGGGGGTGTCGGGGCAGCCCAGCGAGGGCCCTGCCGCCGTTTCTGCTTGCAGGACGACTGCGAGAAGCTGGCCGCCTTCCTGGAGAGCGCCTTCCACAAGCACCGCTCCCAAGCCCTGTGAGCCCCTGATGCCGAGGGGCTCCCGACCCAGCCGGCCCAGCAGGACCGTCCCGATCCGTGCTCCGGGCGCGGAGGACTCGGCAAAGCCCGGGGATTCCGGGCGCCGGGGCCCGCTCCCGAGGGGAGGCGTGGGGAGCGGGCGGCACCCCCGGCAGCCCCTTCCCCGGGGGGGGTTTGGGAGCTGCTGCAGGAGCCCCCCGGCCGGCTCCGTTTCCCTCTGGGAATGGCTGTTCTCTCCCTCTCGGCCGCCGGGTCCTTGCTGAGCGGAGGAGCAGGCTCCGTGGAGCTTCCCACCGGCCACGTCCCGCTCTCCACCCCCGGCTTCTCCGGGTTTAAGGTCTCCAGCGCGCTGCCTGTGCTCAGAACCCTCACCAGGAGCTGGGACTGTGGGAGCTGGACGTGGCTTCAGAAGGAATTCCTCACCCGCCACCGGGATCCGCGCTCGTGGATCGGCAGGAATCTCATTGATGCTCCACAGAATCCTGGTCGTGCCCCAGTTCCCCCTGCAGCCTTCCAAAATCTCTCGGCACCTTCAGGAGAGGGCCCTGGTGCCTGTTCCTCCCATCCCTGCCACGCTGACTGGAATGCCAGTCCCTGGCCTGGAGATGGGGAATTGCCACCGTCACCACCCCAGGGCTGCCCTTTGCCAGGGACACGCGGGGAGAAAAGTGCAAACAGGAATTGTCTCTGTCCCAGAGCAGGGCTGCTCCTGCTGTGCCAGGGAGAGCTAGCCCTGAAATCCTGCTCCTGCTGTGCCAGGGAGAGCTGGCTTTGAAATCCTGCTCTGTGCTGCTCCTGCTGTGCCATAGGAAACTGGCTCTGAAATCCTGCTCTGTGCTGGGCCAGTGCTGCTCCTGCTGCTCCTGGGAAAGCTGGCTCTGAAATCCTGCTCTGTGCTGGTGCCACTCCTGCTGTGCCATAGGAAACTGGCTGTGGCACCCTGCTCCATGCTGCTCTGTGCCAGGCTTTGTGCCAGTTCTGCTCCTGTTGCTCCTGCCAGGGAAATCTGTCCCTGGCACCCTGCTCTGTGCCAGTGCTGCTCCTGCTGTGCCATGGACAGCTGCCTCTGAAATCCTGCTGTGTGCTGTGCTGCTCCTGCTCCACCAGAGGAGTCCAGCTCTGACATCCTGTGCTGTGCCAGTGCTCTGTGCCGCTGCTGCTGTGCCAGGGAAATCTGCCCCTGGCACCCTGCTCTGTGCTGGTGCTGCTGCTGCTGCTCCCTCTGTGCTGGGGGAATCAGCTCTGGTGCTGTCCTGGTGATCTGCACCATGCTGCTGCTGGTGCCAGTGCCCTGCGCTGGTGCTGCTCCTGCTGTGCCAGAGAAAACCTCTCTGGCATCCTGCTCTGTGCCAGTGCTGCTCCTGCTGTGCAGGAGAAACTGCCTCTGGCATTCTGCTGGTGTTCTGTGCTGTGCTGGTGCTGCTGTGCCAGGGAAAACTGCCTCTGGCACTCTGCTCTGTGCTGTGCTGGTGCTGCTCCTGCTGTGCAGGGAAAACTGGCTCTGAAATCCTGCTCTGCACTGCTCTGTGCTGGTGCTGCTGCTGCTGCTGTGGGAATGCAGCTCTGGAATCCTGCTCTGTGCTGAGCTGGTGCTGCTCCTCGCTGGTGCTGCTCCTGCTGTGCAGGGAAAACTGGCTCTGAAATCCTGCTCTGCACTGCTCTGTGCTGGTGCTGCTCCTGCTGCTGTGGGAATGCAGCTCTGGAATCCTGCTCTGTGCTGAGCTGGTGCTGCTCCCTGTGCCATGGGAAGCTGCCCCTGGCACCGTGCTCTGTGCTGGTGTTCTGTGCTGGTGCTGCTCCCCCTGTGCCATGGGATGCTGCCCCTGGCACCGTGCTCTGTGCTGGTGTTCTGAGCTGGTGCTGCTCCCCCTGTGCCATGGGAAGCTGCCCCTGGCCTCCTGCTCCTCTCCCTGCTGGTGTTCCACTCCCTGCAGGAGCTCCGTGTGCCTGCCCTGCGCTGCTCCTGCTGCAGCTGCATCCCCCCGGGATTCCGTCCACGCTCAGCCAGCTCAGGCTGCATTCCCAGCAGTGCTGCATCCCCAGCAGTGCTGAATCCCCAGCCCTGCTGCATCCCCAGCACTGCTCCATCCCCAGCCCTGCTCCATCCCCAGCAGTGCTGCATCCCCAGCAGTGCTGCATTCCCAGCCCTGCTCCATCCCCAGCCCTGCTCCATCCCCAGCCCTGCTCCATCCCCAGCCCTGCTCCATCCCCAGCCCTGCTCCATCCCCAGCCCTGCTCCATCCCCAGCCCTGCTCCATCCCCAGCCCTGCTCCATCCCCAGCCCTGCTCCATCCCCAGCCCTGCTCCATCCCCAGCAGTGCTGCATCCCCAGCCCTGCTCTGTGCTGGGCCAGTGCTGCTCCTGCTGCTCCTGGGAAAGCTGGCTCTGAAATCCTGCTCTGTGCTGGTGCTGCTCCTGCTGTGCCATAGGAAACTGGCTCTGAAATCCTGCTCTGTGCTGGGCCAGTGCTGCTCCTGCTGCTCCTGGGAAAGCTGGCTCTGAAATCCTGCTCTGTGCTGGTGCTGCTCCTGCTGTGCCATAGGAAACTGGCTCTGAAATCCTGCTCTGTGCTGGGCCAGTGCTGCTCCTGCTGCTCCTGGGAAAGCTGGCTCTGAAATCCTGCTCTGTGCTGGTGCTGCTCCTGCTGTGCCATAGGAAACTGGCTCTGAAATCCTGCTCTGTGCTGGGCCAGTGCTGCTCCTGCTGCTCCTGGGAAAGCTGGCTCTGAAATCCTGCTCTGTGCTGGTGCTGCTCCTGCTGTGCCATAGGAAACTGGCTCTGAAATCCTGCTCTGTGCTGGGCCAGTGCTGCTCCTGCTGCTCCTGGGAAAGCTGGCTCTGAAATCCTGCTCTGTGCTGGTGCTGCTCCTGCTGTGCCATAGGAAACTGGCTCTGAAATCCTGCTCTGTGCTGGGCCAGTGCTGCTCCTGCTGCTCCTGGGAAAGCTGGCTCTGAAATCCTGCTCTGTGCTGGTGCTGCTCCTGCTGTGCCATAGGAAACTGGCTCTGAAATCCTGCTCTGTGCTGGGCCAGTGCTGCTCCTGCTGCTCCTGGGAAAGCTGGCTCTGAAATCCTGCTCTGTGCTGGGCCAGTGCTGCTCCTGCTGCTCCTGGGAAAGCTGGCTCTGAAATCCTGCTCTGTGCTGGTGCCACTCCTGCTGTGCCATAGGAAACTGGCTGTGGCACCCTGCTCCATGCTGCTCTGTGCCAGGCTTTGTGCCAGTTCTGCTCCTGTTGCTCCTGCCAGGGAAATCTGTCCCTGGCACCCTGCTCTGTGCCAGTGCTGCTCCTGCTGTGCCAGGGAAAGCTGCCTCTGAAATCCTGCTGTGTGCTGTGCTGCTCCTGCTCCACCAGAGGAGTCCAGCTCTGACATCCTGTGCTGTGCCAGTGCTCTGTGCCGGTGCTGCTGTGCCAGGGAAATCTGCCCCTGGCACCCTGCTCTGTGCTGGTGCTGCTGCTGCTGCTCCCTCTGTGCTGGGGGAATCAGCTCTGGTGCTGTCCTGGTGATCTGCACCATGCTGCTGCTGGTGCCAGTGCCCTGCGCTGGTGCTGCTCCTGCTGTGCCAGAGAAAACCTCTCTGGCATCCTGCTCTGTGCCAGTGCTGCTCCTGCTGTGCCAGGGACAGCCTCTCTGGCATCCTGCTCTGTGCCAGTGCTGCTCCTGCTGTGCCAGGGAAAACCTCTCTGGCATCCTGCTCTGTGCCAGTGCTGCTCCTGCTGTGCCATGGACAGCCTCTCTGGCATCCTGCTCTGTGCCAGTGCTGCTCCTGCTGTGCCAGGGACAGCCTCTGGCACCCTGCGCTGTGCCACAGCGGCTCCTGCCTGGCATCCTGCTCTGTGCCAGTGCTGCTCCTGCTGTGCCATGGACAGCCTCTCTGGCATCCTGCTCTGTGCCAGTGCTGCTCCTGCTGTGCCAGGGAAAGCCTCTCTGGCATCCTGCTCTGTGCCAGTGCTGCTCCTGCTGTGCCAGGGAAAACCTCTCTGGCATCCTGCTCTGTGCCAGTGCTGCTCCTGCTGTGCCAGGGAAAACCTCTCTGGCATCCTGCTCTGTGCCAGTGCTGCTCCTGCTGTGCCTGAAATCCTGCTCTGCACTGCTCTGTGCTGGTGCTGCTCCTGCTGCTGTGGGAATGCAGCTCTGGAATCCTGCTCTGTGCTGAGCTGGTGCTGCTCCTGCTGCTCCCCCTGTGCCATGGGAAGCTGCCCCTGGCACCGTGCTCTGTGCTGGTGTTCTGTGCTGGTGCTGCTCCCCCTGTGCCATGGGAAGCTGCCCCTGGCACCGTGCTCTGTGCTGGTGTTCTGTGCTGGTGCTGCTCCCCCTGTGCCATGGGAAGCTGCCCCTGGCACCGTGCTCTGTGCTGGTGTTCTGTGCTGGTGCTGCTCCCCCTGTGCCATGGGAAGCTGCCCCTGGCACCGTGCTCTGTGCTGGTGTTCTGAGCTGGTGCTGCTCCCCCTGTGCCATGGGAAGCTGCCCCTGGCCTCCTGCTCCTCTCCCTGCTGGTGTTCCACTCCCTGCAGGAGCTCCGTGTGCCTGCCCTGCGCTGCTCCTGCTGCAGCTGCATCCCCCCGGGATTCCGTCCACGCTCAGCCAGCTCAGGCTGCATTCCCAGCAGTGCTGCATCCCCAGCAGTGCTGAATCCCCAGCCCTGCTGCATCCCCAGCACTGCTCCATCCCCAGCCCTGCTCCATTCCCAGCCCTGCTGCATTCCCAGCCGTGCTGCATCCCCAGCTCTGCTCCACCCCAGCAGTGCTCCATTCCCAGCCCTGCTGCATTCCCAGCCGTGCTGCATCCCCAGCTCTGCTCCACCCCAGCAGTGCTCCATTCCCAGCCCTGCTGCATTCCCAGCCGTGCTGCATCCCCAGCTCTGCTCCACCCCAGCAGTGCTCCATTCCCAGCCCTGCTGCATTCCCAGCAGTGCTGCATTCCCAGCCCTGCTCCATCCCCAGCCCTGCTCCATCCCCAGCAGTGCTGCATCCCCAGCCTGCTCTGTGCCAGTGCTGCTCCTGCTGTGCCAGGGAAAGCCTCTCTGGCATCCTGCTCTGTGCCAGTGCTGCTCCTGCTGTGCCAGGGAAAACCTCTCTGGCATCCTGCTCTGTGCCAGTGCTGCTCCTGCTGTGCAGGAGAAACTGCCTCTGGCATTCTGCTGGTGTTCTGTGCTGTGCTGGTGCTGCTGTGCCAGGGAAAACTGCCTCTGGCACTCTGCTCTGTGCTGCGCTGGTGCTGCTCCTGCTGTGCAGGGAAAACTGGCTCTGAAATCCTGCTCTGCACTGCTCTGTGCTGGTGCTGCTGCTGCTGCTGTGGGAATGCAGCTCTGGAATCCTGCTCTGTGCTGAGCTGGTGCTGCTCCCTGTGCCATGGGAAGCTGCCCCTGGCACCGTGCTCTGTGCTGGTGTTCTGTGCTGGTGCTGCTCCCCCTGTGCCATGGGATGCTGCCCCTGGCACCGTGCTCTGTGCTGGTGTTCTGTGCTGGTGCTGCTCCCCCTGTGCCATGGGATGCTGCCCCTGGCACCGTGCTCTGTGCTGGTGTTCTGAGCTGGTGCTGCTCCCCCTGTGCCATGGGAAGCTGCCCCTGGCCTCCTGCTCCTCTCCCTGCTGGTGTTCCACTCCCTGCAGGAGCTCCGTGTGCCTGCCCTGCGCTGCTCCTGCTGCAGCTGCATCCCCCCGGGATTCCGTCCACGCTCAGCCAGCTCAGGCTGCATTCCCAGCAGTGCTGCATCCCCAGCAGTGCTGCATCCCCAGCAGTGCTGCATCCCCAGCAGTGCTGCATCCCCAGCAGTGCTGCATCCCCAGCAGTGCTGCATCCCCAGCAGTGCTGCATCCCCAGCAGTGCTGCATCCCCAGCAGTGCTGCATCCCCAGCAGTGCTGCATCCCCAGCAGTGCTGCATCCCCAGCAGTGCTGCATCCCCAGCAGTGCTGCATCCCCAGCAGTGCTGCATCCCCAGCAGTGCTGCATCCCCAGCAGTGCTGAATCCCCAGCCCTGCTGCATTCCCAGCCGTGCTGCATCCCCAGCTCTGCTCCACCCCAGCAGTGCTCCATTCCCAGCCCTGCTGCATTCCCAGCCGTGCTGCATCCCCAGCTCTGCTCCACCCCAGCAGTGCTCCATTCCCAGCCCTGCTGCATTCCCAGCGCTGCTGCATCCCCAGCCCTGCTGTATCCCCAGCAGTGCTGCATCCCCAGCAGTGCTGCATTCCTGGCTCAGGCTGCATTCCCAGCCCTGCTGCATCCCCAGCCCTGCTCCATCCCCAGCAGTGCTGCATCCCCAGCCCTGCTCCATCCCCAGCACTGCTCCATCCCCAGCCCTGCTCCATTCCCCGCCCTGCTCCATCCCCAGCAGTGCTGCATTCCTGGCTCAGGCTGCATTCCCAGCCCTGCTCCATCCCCAGCCCTGCTCCATCCCCAGCCGTGCCAATGTTCCACCTGACAAATCAATAAAGCCCATTCCCACTGAGGGCTCTGCTCCAGCCTGCTCGTGATTCCTGACTCCCAGGAAGCCAGGGGAGGGATGCAGGGTCACCTCAGAGCTGCCCATTCCCATTCCCACTGAGGGCTCTGTGCCCGTGATCCCTGACTCCCGGGAAGCCAAAGGGAGGGGTTTCCTCAGCCCCTGGATATTCCAGAGGGGGATGGATCCCTGAGCACCTAGATATTCCAGAGGGGGATGGATCCCTCAGCCCCTGGATATTCCAGAGGGGGATGGATCCCTCAGCCCCTGGATATTCCAGAGGGGGATGGATCCCTCAGCCCCTGGATATTCCAGAGGGGGATGGATCCCTCAGCCCCTGGATATTCCAGAGGGGGATGGATCCCTCAGTCCCTGGATATTCCAGAGGGGGATGGATCCCTCAGTCCCTGGATATTCCAGAGGGGGATGGATCCCTCAGTCCCTGGATATTCCAGAGGGGGATGGATCCCTCAGTCCCTGGATATTCCAGAGGGGGATGGATCCCTCAGTCCCTGGATATTCCAGAGGGGGATGGATCCCTCAGTCCCTGGATATTCCAGAGGGGGATGGATCCCTCAGTCCCTGGATATTCCAGAGGGGGATGGATCCCTCAGTCCCTGGATATTCCAGAGGGGGATGGATCCCTCAGTCCCTGGATATTCCAGAGGGGGATGGATCCCTCAGTCCCTGGATATTCCAGAGGGGGATGGATCCCTCAGTGCCCTGGATATTCCAGAGGGGGATGGATCCCTCAGTCCCTGGATATTCCAGAGGGGGATGGATCCCCCAGTCCTCTGGGTGGGGAGGCACGGGGGTCCCAGTTCTGGGTTTCTCTGGGTCTGCACTGAAGGCTGTTATAAAATCCTCCTCCAGCCAGGTCTCACAAGCTCTCAGAGGTCTGTATCACACCCCAGATAGCTCAGCTACCCCTGGAGCCATAAAAATCAGCAGGATGGCTTCTGCTGCCACGTTGGAAACAAAAAGGTTTCATAAAAGGCAAAATAACAAACGGGAAAACCGAGCCAGGGGCAAGAGGTTCTTGCTCCTGGTAAAACACCTCACAAAAGCAATTAGTTTCTTTGTTCTCTTCCTTTTTTCTAGTAAAAAAGGTGGGACTTTTTGGCTCCTGTCCAATTGGCTATCCTTGCGTTTGAGGTGAAGTCCCCTAGGCCTACGAGGTGGCTTTTCACCTCATCAAGGAGAGAAACTTCTGGGCTTCTTTGCTTTTTAGGGGGACAAAGGACAGCTTTGTCACTCTGTCAACAGAGGGCACATTCCTACAGAAGGCACTGGAGACACAAATTCATTTTCAGCCTCAGGTTTTTATTATTTCTCATCAGTAAAACAGTCTCATAACTGTGAGTTTTCATCAGAAAGGCAGAAAATGGCCAACAATCCCTTGTTACAAGGTCTTTTAAAACTAAACTACCCAGTTAAGAGCTGACACCCAGGTGTGGGTTTCTCTGGGTGTGGGCTGAAGGCACTGGAGACACAAATTCCTGTTCAGACTCAGGTGTTTATTACTTTTTATCAGTGAAAGTCTCACAAATGTGAGTCCAGCAGCAAGGCACACAATGGCCAACAATCCCTTGCTGCAAGGTCTTCTAAGACAAAATTTTAAATTTTTAAATTTTAATTTTTAAGACTAAATCCAGTTAAGAGCTGACACCTGTGGGGTCCCAGTTCTGGGTTTCTCTGGGTGTGGGCTGAAGGCACTGGAGACACAAATTCATTTTCAGCCTCAGGTGTCACTCCAGGACACAAAACAACACGCTGTGGACACGCTGCTTTCCAAGGCAAGAAAAAAAGGCTTTTTTATTTCTGACCCCAGCATTTACAGATTTCCAAAAGTGACAGAGGATGGAGGGTGGCAGTGCCACCTCTGCAGTGACACCGGGCAAACCAACAGCCCTTCAGGTGTCTCCTCCTCCTAAAAAACCCTATAATATAGATTTTACAGCCTAAAAACCGCGTTTGCCACACTGCTTAAAGAGATTAACGCAGCACTACTTAAGAGATTAACGCAGCACTAATTAAGAGATTAACGCAGCACAACTTTCCAACACAACACCTACAGAATTCATTTGAACGTTTGCCAAGAGCCAATCGCATTGTGAACAGCGCCAGTCGCTTGTTTTTTAGAATTTTAGAAGTTTAATTGTAATAAAATGGTTGTAACAGCAGTAGTATGATTAGAGTAATAAAAATTCGGACAATTGGGATTAGGACAATGCGAGACAATAAGAACAAAGAGTTGGGACAGTCCGGGGACCTTTTCTGGGCAACACAAGCCCGAAAAGGACACACATTAACAGAGGATTAACCCTTAAAAACAACAGCCTGTTGCATATTCATACACCTCATACATTATGCATAAATTACATTCAAACACAGGACTTTGGTAATCGTCAGCTTCTCTGAATCCTAACGCCGCCTTTTTGACTGAACCAGGCGGGGAGAAGTTCGTTTCCCCTGATGAAAGAGCAATAAATTCTCTTTCTCTGGAAGATTCAGGTGTCCCTCATTCCTTTTTAGAAAGAAAACATCCCACATACGCAGCTCCTACTTGAACTACAAAAGTTATTTTTTAACTACGGAACCGCAGTTACCATACTGCTGAAATGCTAACGCAGCACAACTTTCTAACGTAACACATGCAATATTCATTTTCATATTTGCGAAAAGCCAGCCATAAAACACGCATTTTTCACTCCGAGGCACCGGGAGCTGCCGGCCCAGCCCCAGCCCCAGCCCCAGCGGCGCTGAGGGCCGCAGCAGCCGCGCTGGAGCCCTTTTCCCCCGGGATCACGCCAAATTTCACATCTCACCTCTCCGGCACCGGCGGCGCCTGGGCGGCGCCATCTTGGCAACCGCTGGGCGTCACGTGACGCCCTCCCGAGCTCTCGCGATAGTTCTTCTCGCGAGGACCTGCCTCCCCTGAGCCCCCTGTTTCCCGCGCGCGCCGCGGAGCTCTCGCGAGAGCCGCGTGCTGTGGACGGGGAGGACAAGATGGCGGCGACAACGACGATGGCGCTGGTGAGGGGGCGAGGGGCGGCGGGGCCGGGCCGGGCCGGCGCCAAGGGGGTGGGATACAGCGCGGCCGCCGAGCGGATCCGCCCGGGCCGGGCCCTCTCCGCGCCCCCGGGGTGCGGTGGCGGCTCTGGGGGGACGGCGCCGCTTCCCGCCGGGTCTCTTCCGCCTGTGGGCTCCGGTCGCGGCCTTCTCCGTGTGGGGAAGGTGTCGGTGCTCCCCCGCGCCGTCCTGAGCTCCCGCCCCGCCGTGGCTGTCCAGGCCCTGCGGGGAGCGGGCTCGGCCGTCCCGCTGTGGGCACGGCCAGGCCGCTGCTCCTGGGCTGCTGCTCCCGAATCCGGAGCTTTAAACGCTTCTTTTTGGGGTGCTGCTCCCGAATCCAGGCTTTAAACGCTTCTTTTTGGGCTGCTGCTCCCGAATCCAGGCTTTAAACACTTCTTTTTGGGGTGCTGCTCTCGAAACCAGGCTTTAAACACTTCTTTTTGTGCTCCTGCTCCTGAATCCAGGCTTTAAACACTTCTTTTTGTGCTCCATGTTCCCCAATTCTCCTGTTTAAACGGTGCTTTTGGGCTCCTTCTTCCCAATTTCTCCTGTTTAAGTGCTGTTTTTGGGCTCCCGTTCCCAAATTCTCCAGTTTAAGTACTCGGTGTTGTGTTAGGTTTCCCAAGCCCAGTGCTTTAAACGCTTCTCTTTGGGCTCCCGTTCCCAAATTCTCCTGTTTAAGTACTCGGTGTTGTGTTAGGTTTCCCAAACCCAGTGCTTTAAACTCTTCTCTTTGGGCTCCCGTTCCCAAATTCTCCTGTTTAAACGCTTCTTTTTGGGCTCCTGTTCCCAAATTCTCCTGTTTAAATGCTCCGTGTGGAGCTGGCTTTCCCAAATCTGCCTGTTTAAGTGCTGCCCTTGGGCTCCCGTTCCCAAGCCCTCCTGGACTGTGTTTTGTGGGATTCTTTGTGGGCTCTGGGATGTTTTAGCCCTGTGCTGGGTGTGGGAGAGCAGGAATTCCGGAATTCCGGGGTGGGGGGGGGGGGGGGGGGTGAAGAAGTTTCTTCTGATAAAGGGGCAATAAATTATTTTTCTCTAAAGGTTCAGGTGTCCTGTGGCTGCTGTCTCAGTGGGAGTTCCTCATTCCTTTCTTAGAAAAAAATCCCACATACATAGCTTCTATTTTAGCATTATGTTAGAACCTAAAACTGTGTTTAACACACTACTTGAGAAAATTAATACAGCATAACTTTCTAACATAACACATACAATATTCATTTTAATATTTGCAAAAAGCCAATCATAAAACACGTGTGTTTCACACTGGGTTTGTTTCCTGTTGTCCCCATCATTGTTGTCATGGCAAATACAGGATTGCTCTGAGGAATGGCTCTGGTTCCAGAGCAGCTCAGCCTGCTGCTGATCCCAGGAGGAGCTGTGTGTCCTGGAATTCCTTTTGTGAGTTCACAGGCCTTGGGAGGAGATAGGGACAACTCTCACTTTGTTTCCTGCCTCAGCTTTCCTTGATCCATTGGCCTGGGGTGTTTCCCAGGAGGGGGCACGTCTGGCTTTGCGAGGTCACCTGGGATTCCACGGGGGATGGCAAGGAAACACCTGGCCTCAGAATTCCCATTTATCCTGGGCACACACCTGCAGGGGGTCCCAGGTGTGGGGGTCCCAGCTGTGAATCCCTGTGCACACACCTGCCAGGGATCCCAGCTGTGAATCCCTGTGCACACCTGCAGGGGATTCCAGGTGTGAATCCCTGTGCACACCTGCAGGGGATCCCAGGTGTGGGGAATCCCAGGTGTGGGGAATCCCTGTGCACACCTGCAGGGGATCCCAGGTGTGGGGAATCCCTGTGCACACACCTGCAGGGGGTCCCAGCTGTGAATCCCTGTGCACACACCTGCAGGGGATCCCAGGTGTGAATCCCTGTGGGGAATCCCTGTGCACACCTGCCAGGGATCCCAGGTGTGGGGAATCCCAGGTGTGGGGAATCCCTGTGCACACCTGCCAGGGATCCCAGGTGTGGGGAATCCCAGGTGTGGGGAATCCCTGTGCACACACCTGCCAGGGATCCCAGCTGTGAATCCCTGTGCACACCTGCAGGGGATTCCAGGTGTGAATCCCTGTGCACACCTGCAGGGGATCCCAGGTGTGGGGAATCCCAGGTGTGGGGAATCCCTGTGCACACCTGCAGGGGATCCCAGGTGTGGGGAATCCCTGTGCACACACCTGCAGGGGATCCCAGGTGTGAATCCCTGTGGGGAATCCCTGTGCACACCTGCCAGGGATCCCAGGTGTGGGGAATCCCTGTGCACACCTGCCAGGGATCCCAGGTGTGGGGGATCCCAGGTGTGGGGAATCCCTGTGCACACCTGCCAGGGATCCCAGGTGTGGGGGATCCCAGGTGTGGGGAATCCCTGTGCACACCTGCCAGGGATCCCAGGTGTGGGGGATCCCAGGTGTGGGGAATCCCTGTGCACACCTGCCAGGGATCCCAGGTGTGGGGGATCCCAGGTGTGGGGAATCCCTGTGCACACCTGCCAGGGATCCCAGGTGTGGGGGATCCCAGGTGTGGGGAATCCCTGTGCACACCTGCCAGGGATCCCAGGTGTGGGGGATCCCAGGTGTGGGGAATCCCTGTGCACACCTGCCAGGGATCCCAGGTGTGGGGAATCCCTGTGCACACCTGCAGGGGATCCCAGGTGTGGGGATCCCAGGTGTGAATCCCAGCTGTGAATCCTTGTGCACACACCTGCAGGGGATCCCAGGTGTGGGGAATCCCAGGTGTGGGGAATCCCTGTGCACACCTGCCAGGGGGATCCCTGTGCACCCCCTCACAGCTGACAGGACAGGAGGCAATGACCTCGGGCTGTGCCCGGGGAGGCTCAGGCTGGACACCAGGAGGAATTCCTCCGAGGAAAGGGTGCTCAGGCCTTGGCAGGGCTGCCCAGGGGGGTCTGGAGTGCCCGTGCCTGCAGGTGGCACTCAGGGGACAGGCTGGGGACAGCTCACAGGTTGGTTGATGGTCTGGAGGTGTTTTCCAGCCTCAGGGATTCCGTGGTGCCAGCAGCAGTGGGAATCACACGAGGCAGGTCAGGTGTGTGCACAGGGTTGCCTTTCAGATGCAGAAATCAGCTCTGGTGTGCCTGGGGTCTGAGCAGCTGCTGCTGGGGGGGACCTGTGAGCATCCATTCCACATTTCCAGGGAGTGCAGGTTCCTGATGGCCCCTTGGTGTGCTGTGGGACAGGAGGGCCAGGGGATGTGTGTGGGATTCTCAGGGAACCCGGGATGGCTCCTTGGTGTGCTGTGGGACAGGAGGGCCAGGGGATGTGTGTGGGATTCTCAGGGAACCCGGGATGGCTCCTTGGTGTGCTGTGGGACAGGAGGGCCAGGGGATGTGTGTGGGATTCTCAGGGAACCCGGGATGGCTCCTTGGTGTGCTGTGGGACAGGAGGGCCAGGGGATGTGTGTGGGATTCTCAGGGAACCCGGGATGGCTCCTTGGTGTGCTGTGGGACAGGAGGGCCAGGGGATGTGTGTGGGATTCTCAGGGAACCCGGGATGGCTCCTTGGTGTGCTGTGGGACAGGAGGGCCAGGGGATGTGTGTGGGATTCTCAGGGAACCCGGGATGGCTCCTTGGTGTGCTGTGGGACAGGAGGGCCAGGGGATGTGTGTGGGATTCTCAGGGAACCCGGGATGGCTCCTTGGTGTGCTGTGGGACAGGAGGGCCAGGGGATGTGTGTGGGATTCTCAGGGAACCCGGGATGGCTCCTTGGTGTGCTGTGGGACAGGAGGGCCAGGGGATGTGTGTGGGATTCTCAGGGAACCCGGGATGGCTCCTTGGTGTGCTGTGGGACAGGAGGGCCAGGGGATGTGTGTGGGATTCTCAGGGAACCCGGGATGGCTCCTTGGTGTGCTGTGGGACAGGAGGGCCAGGGGATGTGTGTGGGATTCTCAGGGAACCCGGGATGGCTCCTTGGTGTGCTGTGGGACAGGAGGGCCAGGGGATGTGTGTGGGATTCTCAGGGAACCCGGGATGGCTCCTTGGTGTGCTGTGGGACAGGAGGGCCAGGGGATGTGTGTGGGATTCTCAGGGAACCCGGGATGGCTCCTTGGTGTGCTGTGGGACAGGAGGGCCAGGGGATGTGTGTGGGATTCTCAGGGAACCCGGGATGGCTCCTTGGTGTGCTGTGGGACAGGAGGGCCAGGGGATGTGTGTGGGATTCTCAGGGAACCCGGGATGGCTCCTTGGTGTGCTGTGGGACAGGAGGGCCAGGGGATGTGTGTGGGATTCTCAGGGAACCCGGGATGGCCCCTTGGTGTCAGTGCTGGCCCTGGGATCAGCTGCTGGGGCCGATCCAGGCTGATTCCTTGCTGAAGGAATCTCAGCAGTCTGTGATGTTGTGTGGCACCGTGTCGGGGCTGTGACTGTGCTCCCAGTTCAGTGTTCCCCTCATTTCTTGGGCTGGGCCCTTCCCACATCCCGTGGGTGTTCTCCTGTGCTCTCTCCTGGTTCCTGGCAGTCTTTGGGCTCTCTGCATCCCTGGGAATGGGCACAATGTTCCAGGCAGCTCACCAGTGCCAGCTGGGACAGTACAACCTCTGTGGGGGCATTTTGGAGCGCTCCCTGTCACCATCAGCCCTCACATCAGCTCCTGTGCCAGGGCCTGCGTTCCTTCTGCATTCCTGAATCCCAGCTGGGTGGGGGGGTGCCCCCGCCCTGCTGTGTCACCCACAGCTCCTCGGCTGAGCTGTGCAGTTTGGCAAAAGCCATTTGTGAGCCTGAAAGGGTCAGTCCTGCAATCATGGAAGCAAAGCCTGCTCTGGAGTGGGAGCAGTCTGAAATCCCACCCAGTTCCACGCCCTGGGAGCGCTCGAGGCCAGGTTGGATGGAGGGAAGGTGTCCCTGCCCATGGAGGAGCTCTCAGCCCCTTCCCACCCAAAGCATTCCATGGTTCTGGATGGAACCAGAGCCACGGTCACTGGCTGAGCCTGCAGCTGTGGGACCCGTTTGCTCACAAAGTGCTGCAGAGGGACCCATTTTGGGAGGTTTGGGTTCCTGCCAGGAACACACCTGGGAAGTTCTGGAGATGCTTTGGATGTGCCCCACGCTCTGGGTTCTGCAGTGGCTGCCAGCACTGCTGCTCCCAGTTGGGAAGGAGCATTCCATGGGAAAGGAGATGCTAAAGCCATTGAGGAGTGCTAAAGGTTACCATGCCCACCAGGGCTTCCAGAGTTCCAGTGGGACCCCCAAGGGCTTAGAAGGAAAACAGGGACTGAACTGAAATGTGGTTGTACCCAGCAGGAAGACCTTCCCTGGACACTCACCAGCTGTAGAGGAATTTCTTTCTGGAAAGGGTGGTGAGGCCATTGGAAGGAGCTGCTGCTTGAGGTGTCCAGGGAACAACTGGGCATGGCACTCAGTACTCTGACCTGGTGAGAGGTGGGGAACAGGCACAGGCTGGGCTCCCTGATCCTGGAATCTTTTCCAGCCCCGTGATCCTGGCATTCTGTGCTGTTCCAGCCTCTGCTGGGGGCAGTGTGAATGGGCTCCCTGAATTCCTGTTCACCCTGTCAGGCAGGTGGAGCAGGGATGGAGCCAGTGCCCTGGCCCTGTGCTTCATCCTTCCTTTCTGCACTTCTGTCTCCTTGAATCTCCCTGTGATTTGCTGCTTGTGGTTCCCAGATAAACAGGATTCTGTCCTTTCTGTGTGTTTGTACTCCAGAGAAGTTCTCAGCCCTGTAACAAATTTCCAGGAATGTTTCTGAACTCCTGGAGTTCAAACCCCCTGGAAGGGCCCAGCCATGCTCAGATGCCCGAACAGCAGCAGGAATCCAATTCCCATTTATTTCTTTCCAAAGAAGCTCCTGTTCTCCTGCTTCCTCTACCAGCTTTCCTCGAGTTTTCCTCCCACTTTCCTCACTTCCTTCTGGCTGTTAAGGGATGTGGGAACAAGGTTTGAGGGGAGGAGCTGAGCACGTAGCCCCAGTGCTGTTGTCTCGAGTTTTCCTCCCACTTTCCTGACTTCCTTCTGGCTGTTAAGGGATGTGGGAACAAGGTTTGAGGGGAGGAGCTGAGCACGTAGCCCCAGTGCTGTTGTCTCGAGTTTTCCTCCCACTTTCCTGACTTCCTTCTGGCTGTTAAGGGATGTGGGAACAAGGTTTGAGGGGAGGAGCTGAGCACGTAGCCCCAGTGCTGTTGTCTGGCCCAGCTGAGCCCGTTCCTGGGAGCAGGGTTATCCCGAGGTGCCTGGAGAGAGGAGAGCAGCACTCAGGGCTCTCTGAGTGTCAGGGTGGGTTTACACAGTGTCTGCTTTCCAGGGAGCCCAGGCTGGTGATGTTCCTTTGGGAACATCAGTGAGGGGTGTATGGTCAGGAATTTCTGCTGGAGCCATGCCCGTGGTCAGCAGAGATCACCCTGGGTCTGTGGGCTCTTCCCACATGTGTGGGGGCAGAGAGCTGGAGCCAGCACTGCCTGGGTGCTCCTGGATCCAGCCAGCACTGCTGGGTCCTTCTAGTCTCAGCTTTGCTCTCTGTGCTGGAGCAGCTCTCTGTTCCAGAGCAGTTTTTGCCTGTTAATGAGCCCAGATATGTAAATTATGTTAAACTCAGCCGTGCAATGGGCTGGGTTTGGAACAATCACAACAGGTTGGGCTCCTGACTTTTTTATTTTGAATGGTTACACTTGGCAGCCCTTCACTCTGTTCTCATCTCAGAGCTCTTAAATTGGAATAATTGAGTTGTTAAAGCTGAAGGAGATGGGAGCAGCAGTGGGAGAAGGGTTTGTGGACTTGGAAATTGGCTGGGGACAGCTCTGGGTGAGTGGCAGAGTCATGGGAGGGGACAGGGACAGCTGGTGACAAACAGTGCTTCAGCCAGGTGGGAAAGGACAAGAAGGATTTTTAAAATTAATTTATTGGATGTTCCACAACCAAAATTAATCTTGGAGATGAGGGAGCCTTCTTTTATAAACAGATCATCATTTCTGGATTGTGTTTGTGGTGGGGACATGATCACTGCTGGCCTTGGCAGTGCTGGGGACAGTTGGACTCGGTGGGCTGTGAAGGCTTTTCTAGTCTTGTAGCTATGATATTTTATTAAAAATCCTTTCCTAGGATTTTTTCACTCCTGAGAGCCTCAGGAAAGAAATGTAAACAATAACTATTCTGTGGAGTAAACAATAACTATGCTGTGGAATGCAACAGGTGCATCTTCCATTGGTCCATGTGCATTGTTTTTAGTTGATGACCAATCACAGCCACCTGTGAGCAGTCACAAAATTTTGTTATGCATTCTATTCTATTGTTCTTTGTTCCCTTCTGGTCATCTTTTCTCTCTGTTCTTTTAGTACAGTTTTAATGTAGTATTTTAATACAATATATAAGATAATAAATCAGCCTTCTGAGAAACATAGACTCAAACCTCGTGTCTCCACACACAGAGAGTTCACCTCAACACAGTCTCAACAATTCCTTGATTCCATATGGCTTTGCTGGTCTTGTTTTAGCTTGAGTGTGGCTTTGTGCACTGGACTTTGCCAGTTTGCAGCTCCAGCCCCCTCTGCTCCTTGTCCCTGTTGGTGCCCTGGTGTTCCCACCATCCTTGTGTTCCTGGTGTCCCAGTCCAGCCAGGGATTTGTGAAGGGACCGGGGAACAGCTGCAGCTCTGGGTGCTGTCCAGACAGCTGGAGAGCAGGATTTTGTCTTGGGAGGGTTTGTTTTCTGTCTGCTCCATGTTCACAACCCCCACAGGGAACTGGAGGCTGCACAAAACCAGGAGTCTCATTCTGGCTGTAAAATAAGAGTCAGAATGTTGAGGGTGTGTCCTGGTATCCTGGAATGGCTGGGCTGGGAAGGGAAGCTGTGGCTGCCCCATCCCTTGAAGTGTGCAGGGCCAGGTTGGAGCTACCTGGGCTAGTGGAAGGTGTCCCCGCCATGGCAGGGCATGGAATGGGTTGAGCTTTAGAGTCCCTCCAACCCAAACCATTCCATAATCCTGTGACAGTCCTGGAGAGGCTTTGCTTTTGGTCTTGGCTCCTGCTCTGAACGGAGGTTTTTCCATGCTGCTTTTACTCGGAGCAAAGACCTCCCACAGGAGCCTGGCCAGGACCACAGGCTGGGGTTTGTCCCCGCTGGTTTTTGGGGTGGTTGGTGGGAAATGTGGAGTTGAGAGAAGGAACCAGCTCTGGTGCTGCCAGAACCCACACGAGCAGCAAAGTCAGGACGACATGATCACTGCTGGCCTTGGCAGTGCTGGGGACAGTTGGACTCGGTGGGCTGGGAGGGCTTTTCTTGTAGCTATGACAGTTTATTAAAAATCCTTTCCTATGATTTTTTCACTCCTGAGAGCCTCAGGAAAGAAATGTAAACAATAACTATTCTGTGGAGTAAACAATAACTATGCTGTGGAATGCAACAGGTGCATCTTCCATTGGTCCATGTGCATTGTTTTTAGTTGATGACCAATCACAGCCACCTGTGAGCAGTCACAAAATTTTGTTATGCATTCTATTCTATTGTTCTTTGTTCCCTTCTGGTCATCTTTTCTCTCTGTTCTTTTAGTACAGTTTTAATGTAGTATTTTAATACAATATATAAGATAATAAATCAGCCTTCTGAGAAACATAGACTCAAACCTCGTGTCTCCACACACAGAGAGTTCACCTCAACACAGTCTCAACAATTCCTTGATTCCATATGGCTTTGCTGGTCTTGTTTTAGCTTGAGTGTGGCTTTGTGCACTGGAGTTTGCCAGTTTGCAGCTCCAGCCCCCTCTGCTCCTTGTCCCTGTTGGTGCCCTGGTGTTCCCACCATCCTTGTGTTCCTGGTGTCCCAGTCCAGCCAGGGATTTGTGAAGGGACCGGGGAACAGCTGCAGCTCTGGGTGCTGTCCAGACAGCTGGAGAGCAGGATTTTGTCTTGGGAGGGTTTGTTTTCTGTCTGCTCCATGTTCACAACCCCCACAGGGAACTGGAGGCTGCACAAAACCAGGAGTCTCATTCTGGCTGTAAAATAAGAGTCAGAATGTTGAGGGTGTGTCCTGGTATCCTGGAATGGCTGGGCTGGGAAGGGAAGCTGTGGCTGCCCCATCCCTTGAAGTGTGCAGGGCCAGGTTGGAGCTACCTGGGCTAGTGGAAGGTGTCCCCGCCATGGCAGGGCATGGAATGGGTTGAGCTTTAGAGTCCCTCCAACCCAAACCATTCCATAATCCTGTGACAGTCCTGGAGAGGCTTTGCTTTTGGTCTTGGCTCCTGCTCTGAACGGAGGTTTTTCCATGCTGCTTTTACTCGGAGCAAAGACCTCCCACAGGAGCCTGGCCAGGACCACAGGCTGGGGTTTGTCCCCGCTGGTTTTTGGGGTGGTTGGTGGGAAATGTGGAGTTGAGAGAAGGAACCAGCTCTGGTGCTGCCAGAACCCACACGAGCAGCAAAGGCAAGGCCAGGTCCTGCTGTGGGGGCTGAGCTGGGGGTCCCAGCACTGGATCAGGCTGGAATCATGGTGCCAGCAGTGCCAGCACTGGGCTGCTGAATTGCTGGAATCAGTCATGGTCCCAGCAGTGGGATCCATGGTCCCAGCAGTGGGATCACCATGCTGGAATCCCAGTCCCAGCAGTGGGATCACCATGCTGGAATCCCAGTCCCAGCAGTGGGATCACCATGCTGGAATCCCAGTCCCAGCAGTGGGATCACCATGCTGGAATCCCAGTCCCAGCAGTGGGATCACCATGCTGGAATCCCAGTCCCAGCAGTGGGATCACCATGCTGGAATCCCAGTCCCAGCAGTGGGATCACCATGCTGGAATCCCAGTCCCAGCAGTGGGATCACCATGCAGGAGTCAGTCATGGTCCCAGCAGTGGGATCCATGGTCCCAGCAGTGGGATCACCATGCTGGAATCCCAGTCCCAGCAGTGGGATCACCATGCAGGAGTCAGTCATTGTCCCAGCAGTGGGATCCATGGTCCCAGCAGTGGGATCACCATGCTGGAATCCCAGTCCCAGCAGTGGGATCACCATGCTGGAATCCCAGTCCCAGCCGTGGGATCACCATGCTGGAATCACGGTCCCAGCAGTGGGATTGCTGTGCTGGAGTGAGTTCCAGAGAGCTGGAGAGGGACTTTAGACAAGGGCTTGGAGTGACAGGACAGAGGGGAATGGCTTCCCCCTGCCAGAGGGCAGGGTCACTTGGGGTACTGGGGAGAAATCCTTCCCTGTGAGGGTGGGCAGGCCCTGGCTGTGGCTGCCCCATCCCTGGAAGTGTTCCAGGCCAGGTTGGACAGGGCTTGAAGCAACCTGGGATAGTGGAAGGTGTCCCTGCCCATGGCAGGGGGTGGGACTAGGTGAGCTTTAGGGGTCCCTCCAAAACATTCCGTGATTCTGTGATTTGGGAAAGTTTTAAAGAAGGTTTTAAAATGAGAACTTGAGACAACTGGGTCAACGGAGCTGGGAGGGAGAAGGGAGGAGAGCATTGATGGGGACATTAGACAGTGGATCTGTTGAGGGGATGGAGATGATGTGAGCCAGGACTGGGGTTATCTGATTGTTCACAGAAAATGTGTCTAGAGAGCTCTGTGAGCGTCCAGCAATCTCTTGGTTTGTACACTTGCTGGGATGGCTCTTCCCATAGGGAATGGTATAATATGAACTGGTTTTCCTGACATACAGCTGGGTTTGGGAAGGGTTTTTAGCCATCTGTCATGTTCTGACGTGAAGTGCTTTGATTTTCTGGGAAGGAAGACATGTTACTCCTGTGAGAACAGCTTTCTCTGAGCATCTTCTGTTTCCTTAGGGTACGGAGTCCATCAAGATGGAGAACGGGCAAAGCACGGCAGCAAAGCTGGGGCTGCCCCCTCTCACCCCAGAGCAGCAGGAAGCTCTCCAGAAAGTGAGTAAAACTGGTGGGAATTTGCTGTTTGGGGGGTGGTGGTGTGATTCAATGAGCCTCTGTCACTGGTGGGGCCAAAGGGAACTCACCACCACATCTCTGGGGTCGTGGCCGTGCTGGAGGGTCCCACAGTGACATTTGGGCCCAGGAATTACTTGGTTTGGTTTAGAGTTCATGGACACTTCTGGGAGCACGTTGGGGTGGGTGAGAGTGGGTGTCATTTAAAAAGTCAATCAGTTCAGGAAAGCAGCATCC
The DNA here is from genome assembly GCF_017590055.1 of Onychostruthus taczanowskii. Taxonomy (NCBI): domain Eukaryota; kingdom Metazoa; phylum Chordata; class Aves; order Passeriformes; family Passeridae; genus Onychostruthus; species Onychostruthus taczanowskii. The sequence continues at coordinate 260,297 of NW_024499685.1, forward strand.
TAAGTCAGGTGGGAATTCTGAGCTAGGGTGTGGCTATCACAAAGTCACTGAGGAGCTCCAGGAAGACTGAAATTGGGATCTGCTCCAGCTGGCCTGTCATTGTCCACACTCAGAATGGGACACATCCCAGAATATTCCTGTCCTTGGGATGGCAGGGACACAGAGCTGTGTCCTCAGGAGGCTCCATGTGGCTTTGCCTGTGCTGTCCCAGCTGTCCCTCTGTGCGAGGTGGCTGGCTCCCAGCCTCATTCCCTCTGGCTTCTCGGGAGCCACATGCAAGCCCCCTTGTCCATTTCCAGGTTTCCAAAGCACAGCCCTCAGGTCCCTGGGTTAGATCCTCTTGTGCCCTGGCAGCTCCCAAACACAGCCACGGAGCCCAGGTGCCAAGGGGTGGCTGAGTGTGTGTCCTGGGGACAGGCACAGGTGTGGGGATGAGGTTTGCCTTGGCACTGAGCCTCGGTGCTGGCACCCCGGAATCTGGCTTTGCCAGATTTGGGGAGGACTGGGAGAAACCCCAAGGGAGCCTTGTGTGGGCAGGTAGAGCCAGAGGGGAGCTGGGGCATTTAGGGAGCAGAGGGAAGAGCTGGTGTGTTTTGGGAGCAGAGGCAGAGGTGAGCTGGGGCATTTAGGGAGGAGAGAGAAGAGCTGGTGTGTTCTGGGAGCAGAGGCAGAGGGGAGCTGGGGCATTCAGGGAGCAGAGGGAAGAGCTGGTGTGTTCTGGGAGCAGAGGGAAGAGCTGGTGTGTTCTGGGAGCAGAGCCAGAGGCGAGCTGGAGCATTTAGGGAGGAGAGAGAGGAGCTGGTGTGTTTTGGGAGCAGAGGCAGAGGTGAGCTGGGGCATTCAGGGAGCAGAGGGAAGAGCTGGTGTGTTCTGGGAGCAGAGGCAGAGCAGGCCAGGTGTGCTGAGCGGGCAGAGCCCAGCCTGGGGTGGCCATGGGGAGGAGGGAGGTGCAGCCCCTTCCCTCCTGTAGCACCTGGCTGTGCAGACGCTCTCTGAGAGGAGAGGACTGGAGGAGGCCGTGCCCGCCCCGGCCCTGCAGGTAAGGGGCTGAGGTGGGCTGGAAGAGGGGAACGCCGAGCTCCGGGTGCATGCTGCTGCCCTGCGCTGCCCCTCACCACATCCTCTGTGTCCCGGGGCCTCGGGGAGCTGGGGAGCTGGGGGCAGTGCCCTGGTGCTTAGGCGTGGAGACCGGAAGGTTCTGGGAGCTGTGGAGGCATCCTTCCCTGCCCCGCTGTGCTGTGCTGCCCCTACAGCCCCTGTTCTCCTTCCAGGCCAAGAAGTACGCGATGGAGCAGAGCATCAAGAGCGTGCTGGTGAAACAAACCATCGCCCACCAGCAGCAGCAGCTCACCAACCTCCAGGTGAGAGCCCCCTGCGAGCCGCTCCCTCTGCCTCGTGCTCCCCCCCACCACGGTGGAGTTCTCAGGGCCCTCGGAGCCAGAGCACAGCCCTGAGCCTGCAGCTCACCCAGGCGCCCCGACTAACCTCACAAATTGCCCGCAGATCACTCTTGTTCCAAGAGGAAATGGTTAAAAGTTCCAGTCCTGTTGGACGTCCCTTCTTGAGATACAGGAAGCCAAAGACTTTGCCGTGGGCTTTGCTTCTGAGCCATGTTTGAGGTGGTGAAGGCAGAAGGGATCCTGGGAACAGTGTCCTGTCACCATCTCCTCTGCCTGAGGGAGGGTCCCCGTGTCCCCGTGTCCCAGTGCTGCGCCCAGTCCCTCCCCTGCACCCAGGTGCTCTCAATTTCGGAGAAGTTCTGTTGGCTCTTCCTGCTTGTACTGGAATGCCCATGCCGGGAGAGCCCTTAACTGGGGTTTGACCTCCCCTCCTTCAGAGGTTTCTGGAACATGTCTCAGTGCCTTTTCTCAAAGTCAGGAAGCCCAAAACGAGGGCTTTGCCTGAGGAATCCCTGCGGATGTGCTCTCCCTGCCCGGCAGCTGAGGCCGTTCGGGGCTGTGCCTGGTTCTGAGGGTCTGCTCTAGTGGAGGGGCTCCTTTTAAATGCCGGGGGTGAATCAACGACAGTGGTTGCAGAGGTTACTATTGCCTTGAGTCCCCCCTGGGATCCCACCCTGCTTCCCGAGGCAGCGGCAGCAGCACAACCCCACCCTGGCCTGGTGGGACCGGACTCGGCAGGGTCCTGGCGCCGGACACTCCTGGGGACCAGGCAGTGAGGGCCGAGGAAGGAGAGGCCTCTCGCAGGTGCCCCTGCGCCGCCGCTCTGCTTGAGTTTGTACAAACAGCCGTAGTATGCTCAGCTCCAACAGACTGAACTCTGTCTTTACTGTCTTTCAGATGGCAGCAGTGACAATGGGCTTTGGAGATCCTCTCTCACCTTTACAATCGGTCAATAGACATATTCACTTCTTCTGGGGCACTTGTCTTAGTCAGGGCCTAGCGTGGGGACGTTCGTAGTGGTGCCAATGCTCTTGTCCGCGCCCAGCGCAGCCCTCCCACATCCCCACCTGTACTGGACACGCCCAGGAGCAGAGCGAGGTGTCACTGCCCCGAGAAGACCCCAGGCTGTGCAGTCTGCGGGGACACTGCCACTCGGGGGCAAAGACAGCTTTAGATTTCCACCAGTTCTGAACACACCCGTGAAATTGTGGGAGCTGCATTTCTAGGGATGCTACAGTTCTGAGGTCCCGACCTAAAACTAACGGCCAAGGTAACTCACCAAGGGGCGACTTCTTGTGGAACGACCTCCCAGCACCCAGAGCCGGCCGGTGCTGGGGAGGGCCGGGGTGCCGGAGGTTGGCAGAACATGGTGCAGCCCAGGCTCAGACTCTCTTTACTGTGCACGCTCCAGACCAGGGCAGTATGGCACGTTGCGGGTGCAGCAAAAGCAGGATGGAAGGGACAGAGCTGCAGGACCGAGCAGAGAACTTGTGTGAGCTTTTGTGCCCCTTCTAATCAGAGGCCACAAAGAGCTGAATGACTTGGCACGATCCGTCCCCTCCTTTTTCCAAGACGTGCTGGACGAGGTGTCCTGTGACTCCTCTCTGCACCCAAAGGTTCACTTGGAAATTCATTTGCACGTTTTTGTAAATACCTCTCTGTCTTGCTGGAATATGAGATTTGTGCCTGGTGTAAAACACGGGCGGAGGTTTGAACTCCCAAGAAAAAGGGCACTGAGGTGAAATGCCCAGTCTCCCTCTTTGGCAGTGGGGAGCCAGAATGGGTGTTCTGGGGCAGGGGTAAGTTTGGAGTGGAGCAGAGCAGCCGTCTTGGTGTGGATTTGGCAGAGATGGTGTCCTCATGCCCAGGAACTCCCCCCATCCCTGGAGCTGCTGCCTGACAGTGGAACTCCAGCAATTTGGCCTAAATTGTTTCTGGCTCGTTCTCCCCAGCTGGGCACAGCTGAGGTGGTGGCACAGGAAAATTTTAATGGCTTATGACCCCCAGGGCACTGGGCTGTGACTCCTTTTCCTCAGCCATTCCTCCCTCGGGAGTCACAGGTGGACACGGCCCAGGAGCAGGAGCCTGGTGCAGTTCAGAGCAGTCAGGATATCCCATTCTTGGCAGGTGCTTCATTCCAGAGCCCACTCAGAATGCACGAACAGCCCCCTGTCCAGCACTTTTCCTGTTGCCAAGGTTCCCCAGTTCCTCTGTGGAGGCAGCGCAGCCTGAGCTCCCTGAGCTCTGGGTTTCAGGGCCTGAGTTGCAGCTTCCCATGGGCTCAGTCCTCAGTGTCACAGTGTAAGATTCCCACGTCCCCTCACCATCCCCTGGTGTCACTGTCATGACTGATGCTCGTGGTGAGGGTTGTGCATCACCTGCTTTGATTACAAGAGCATCCCAAGGTGGGGTTTTGGCCTGTCTTTAAAATGACCTCCCCATCCTTTCAGAGCAGCATTGCACAGCTGCAGGTGGGGGCTGCTGCCTGGCTGAGGCTTCAGGTGCTTTTCCATGTTACAGGAGGAGAAAGAGGCGCAGGGAGCAGTGAGATCAGCCTGGGGGCTGCTGAGAGCAGTGAGATGTCCAGGCAGGAGGCCCTGACACCGAGCTGTGCTGAGCTCAGGTGCCCAGGGCACATCTCCCACCCGGATGCTGCTGTTGGTGACCCACTGACACCCGCAGTCAGCACAGCCCATCTCAGCTCTGCCTCCTGCCAGCCCAAAATCCCAGGGGCATTAAGGCTGGGAAAGACCTCCGAGGTCATCGAGTCTGAGCTGTGCCTGATCCCCACCCTGTCACCAGCCCAGAGCACTGAGTGCCACGTCCAGGTGTTCCCTGGACACCTCCAGGGATGGGGACTCCACACCTCCCTGGGCAGCCTCTTCCAGTGCCTGACCACCCTTTGCAGGAAGGAATTCTTCTGCTGTCTGAAAATCCTGAGTCTCTTCACTCCCTCACCTCTCCTTTAGACTCCTGTGGCAGGGCAAGGTGGGGATTTCCTCTGCAGAGGCTCCTCGGGAGAGGTGCCTCCCTGGGACACCCAGGGTGACACTGGTGGTGGCTCTGACCCCCTGAACGGATACGCTGCAGACTGAGGGGCTTTCCTGCACCGAAGCTGGGAGTGTGCTGCAGCACCTGGGAGAGCACCCAGCCTCTGTCCTGCATGTGTACGTGCCATAGTCCTGCTGGTCACAGCCTGCAGAGTAAAGAGAGCCGTGGCCCAGCCGTGCTGGGGAATCCTTAGCCAGGCAGGGGGCAAGCTGGATGTCACCTCAGGAGCAGCAGCTGGGGCTGGATGCCACCTCAGGGGCAGTCTGGGCTGAATGTCACCTCAGGAGCAACAATTGGGGTTTAATGTCACCTCAGGAGCAACAGTTGGGGCTGGATGTCACCACAGGAGCAACATTTGATGCTTGATGTCACCTCAGGAGCAGCAGTTGGGATTTAATGTCACCTCAGGAGCAGCAGTTGGGGCTCGATGTCACCTCAGGGGCAGAGTCTGGGGCTCGATGTCACCTTAGGGGCAGAGTTCAGGGCTTGATGTCACCTCAGGAGCAGCATTGGGGTCTAATGTGGCCTCCTCAGGGACAGTCTGGGGTGAGAGCTGTCCCTGTTTGCAGTGTCCTGTATGGAATGGCAGGAGTTAAACCCTCCCAGGTTGTTTCCTCCCATGGCCAGTGGCAGTCCTGGACAGGAGCAGGAGTCCCTCGGGTACAGGCTGTGTCCCTGCTGCTGTGCCTGTCACAGATGAGCTCTCCCTCCTTTTGGGCTGCAGCATCCCCAGGCAGAGCTCCTGTGCTCATTAGGGCACCCCAGAAATCAGCCTTGAGGAGGCCCTGAGCGCTTTCCCTCTGCCCCAGGGGTCCCCAGGCATGGCAGAGCTCCTCTGCTCCTTAGGGCACCCCAGAAATCGTCTCCTGAAGGCCCTGGTTGCAGCCCCTGTGCCCTGGGGGTGCTCAGAGCTCCCTGCTGTGTTGCTGGGCAGGGCCAGAGGCATCACCTGCTGCTGCTGCACCAGCCTCTTCCTGCCCCAGGTGTGTCCCACCTGCCCCAGAGCCATCCCCTCACATGCAGGCAGTGACTCCTCCAGAGCCCCGAGGTGTGGCCGCATCTCCAGGGCCACGTCCCTCAGCAGCTCTAGAGCTGCTCTGGGGGTGACAGACACGAAGGACACACTGTGCTCTGCTTTTGGGATCCCTCCTGTAAGGAATGGCTGGATTTGTCTTGAAAGCAGGTTTCCAGGCAGACTTAGGGCACCGTGGCAGGAACCCTGTGTGCAGCAGCCGCGTGTTGGGGCTGCCCCAGTACAGCCAGTGCCGCCAGGCAGGGATGAGTACTGGCACCACGCGCTTCCCAGGAGTCCCACTGGGCCATGGGAGTGTTTGGCTTTGCCGTTGAGCTGTGGAAGTGGTGCCCAGTACTGGATCTCGGACTGCCGGGGGTGGGGGGAGGCTCTGGTGCCGGAGGGAGGGGGGAGGTTCCCAGCTGCAGACCCTTTGCTGCCGGGGAGGACGGGCGGGGGCGGGAGTGCCGATGGATCTCTGCTGTTGGGGGGGGCGGGAGGGCTTCTCCCAGTGCCCAGAGCTGAGCCCTTTGCTGCCTGGAGGGGGAAGCTGCCCTAGAGAGAAGGGATTCCCTCCTCCTGCAGGCGTGGCTGGAGATGAGATCAGGCCGGGGGAGACCCGGCGTGTCTGCCCCGCGACGAGCCGGACTTTATCCGGGACCGAGCCGGACGGATCCGCTCCAGCGGCCTGTGCAGCGAGCAGGGAAATCCTTCTGATCCAGGCTGTGCCAGAGCTGCCGGCAGGGCTGGCTCCCGGGAGGGAAGCAGCAGCAGGGGGAGGAGGCCCCGGTGGCCACGGCCGGCCCGGCACTGACCGGCCAGTCCTTGTCTCGCTACAGATGGCGGCTCAGAGGCAGCGCGCGCTCGCCATCATGTGCCGGGTCTACGTGGGCTCCATCTACTACGAGCTGGGGGAGGACACCATCCGCCAGGCCTTCGCCCCCTTCGGGCCCATCAAGAGCATCGACATGTCCTGGGACTCCGTCACCATGAAGCACAAGGTGGGATGGGGCTGCTGGCAGTGGGAGGTTCCCTGCCTGCTTTAAGGTTCTGGATGAGTTTAAGCTCCTGTCCCGCACAAAGCGTTGTGGGATTGCCTGGATCTGGCAAAGAGCAGGTGAGCTGTCCTGGGAAGGGGTGGAATTCCTTGGGGGCAGCGAGAGCTGGTGATGCTGATGGCCTAGTGATGAGGCGTTTTGGGGTCTTCTGCAAGGGCGTTTCTTTCACAACACAAAATGAGCAGCTTTGCAGAATTCTGGAAGGAATTCTTCCCCGTGAGGGTGGCGAGGCCCTGGCACAGGTTGGCCAGACAATCTCTGGCTGCCCTGTCCCTGGAAGTGTCCAGGGTCAGGCTGGATGGGGTTTGGAGCAACCTGGTCTAGTGGAAGGTGTGGAACTGGATGGGCTCTAAGGTCCCTACAACCCAAACCTTTCCTGATTCTGTGATTCCCAGCCCTCAAGGAACACCCTCCTCTCTTCAAGGCTTTCCAGATGCAGCCAGGAGAGCAAAGGGCCTCTATCCCTGTGAAGAACAGGCTCCTTTTAGCACTGGGGGTGAATGTTTGCTGCTCCCTGATCTGCTTAGGGCAGGATTCTGTGGTGGGAGCCAGGGGTGTGTGGGGTGACGTGCATGGAATCAGAATCGTTGAGGTTTGAAGAGACCACCCAGAGCACTTCGTGCCACATTCAGTCATTCCTTGGGCATCTCCAGGGGTGAGGACTCCACACCTCCTTGGACAGCCCCTTCCAATTCCTGACCCCCCTTTCAATGAAGAAATTCCTCCTGGTGTCCAAGGGGAAGCTCTGGAGATGCTGACAAGGCAGCAGCCCTTAGTTAGGTGGGGCTTTGCTGCAGGGCCTCGGAGTCCAGGAGGCTCCAGAATCAGATATCCTTGGGGGAACCTCTGCAGGACCCTTTCTGCCATATTAAAAGGCTTTTCTAAGGAACCACCTTGGGCCACAAGCAGGAATCAGTGAGGTGGGAATCAATTCCACCTGTAGGTCCCTGGGAAAGCTTGGCACAGCTGGAGTGATTGACAGGTGTTTCCTCCCATCCCAGGGCTTTGCCTTTGTGGAATATGAGGTTCCTGAGGCTGCCCAGCTGGCCTTGGAGCAGATGAATTCTGTCATGTTGGGGGGAAGGAACATCAAGGTGAGTAACACGCCTGCTCTGGAAATTCCTGCTTCTCTTTTCCTGGCAATAACAGTTCCACGCCTGGAAATGCTCCCCACAGCACTGTGATGGGGGAAGGAGCCTAAAGACTGTTCCCTGATGGACCTTGGTGTCCAACATGGAGCACACAGTGGCTCTGGGTCTCTCCTCTCCGAGGAGAAACCCCTGGCCTGCAAAGTCCCACCTGAGATTGGCTCCAAAGACTGCACTCAGCTTTTCCCACCCACACATGGAATTCTTTTGAAGCAAAGCAAAGGTGATTATTTATATCTTTCATGGTGTCTCTGACACACCCTGAGTGTGTGCAGAGTGCCATGGCCCAGGGGGTTTAGGAAAGAGGTTGGGAATGCTGTGAATTGCTTGCAGAATGCTTCTCAGTCCCTGGAAGTTTGTCAGGTCAGGGAGGAGGGAGCAGAGGCCAGGACCCCGGCAGGGCAGGCTGTTCCTGGACCTGTTCACAGGCGGGGGGGGCCATGTGCTGCCCTGCTCCATGGGCCATCCTGTCTGTACCACAGAATAATGGAGCTGTTCACATGGGAAAATCCCTCCCAGCCCACCGAGTCCAGTCTGTCACCCATCCCCACCCTGTCACCCAGCCCAGGGCACTGAGTGCCACGTCCAGGCATTCCTTTGATGTCTCCCAGGATGGGGACTCCAGCACCTCCTGGGGCAGCCCCTTCCAATGCCTGAATGCCTTTCCTTGAAGAGATTCCTCCTGATGTCCTGCTGGAACCTCCCCTGGCACAGCTGGAGGCTGTTTCCCCTTGTCCTGTCCCTGTTCCCTGGCAGCAGAGCCCGAACCCCCCGGCTGTCCCCTCCTGGCAGGAGCTGTGCAGAGCCACAAGGTCCCCCTGAGCCTCCTGTGCTCCAGGCTGAGCCCCTTCCCAGCTCCCTCAGCACTCCTGGTTCTCCAGAGCCTCCTTTCCTCCAGGCTGAGCCGCTTTCCCAGCTCCCTCAGCACTCCTGGTTCTCCAGAGCCTCCTTTCCTCCAGGCTGAGCCCCTTCCCAGCCCCCTCAGCACTCCTGGTTCTCCAGAGCCTCCTGTGCTCCAGGCTGAGTCCCTTCCCAGCTCCCTCATCACTCCTGGTTCTCCAGAGCCTCCTTTGCTCCAGGCTGAGCCCCTTCCCAGCTCCCTCAGCACTCCTGGTTCTCCAGAGCCTCCTTTCCTCCAGGCTGAGCCGCTTTCCCAGCTCCCTCAGCACTCCTGGTTCTCCAGAGCCTCCTTTCCTCCAGGCTGAGCCCCTTCCCAGCCCCCTCAGCACTCCTGGTTCTCCAGAGCCTCCTGTGCTCCAGGCTGAGTCCCTTCCCAGCTCCCTCAGCACTCCTGGTTCTCCAGAGCCTCCTTTCCTCCAGGCTGAGCTGCTTTTCCAGCTCCCTCAGCACTCTGGTGTAGGAATGTGCCCTCTGTTGACAGAGTGACAAAGCTGTCCTTTGTCCCCCTAAAAAGCAAAGAAGCCCAGAAGTTTCTCTCCTTGGTTAGGTGAAAAGCCACCTCGTAGGCCTAGGGGACTTCACCTCAAACGCAAGGATAGCCAATTGGACAGGAGCCAAAAAGTCCCACCTTTTTTACTAGAAAAAAGGAAGAGAACAAAGAAACTAATTGCTTTTGTGAGGTGTTTTACCAGGAGCAAGAACCTCTTGCACCTGGCTCGGTTTTCCCGTTTGTTATTTTGCCTTTTATGAAACCTTCTTGTTTCCAACGTGGCAGCAGAAGCCATCCTGCTGATTTTTATGGCTCCAGGGGTAGCTGAGCTATCTGGGGTGTGATACAGACCTCTGAGAGCTTGTGAGACCTGGCTGGAGGAGGCACCTGTATCACTCCTGGTATTCCAGGCCCTTCCCAAGTCCATTCCCACGCTGTCCCTGCAGGTGGGGAGGCCCAGCAACATCGGGCAGGCTCAGCCCATCATTGACCAGCTGGCAGAGGAGGCCCGGGCCTTCAACCGCATCTACGTGGCCTCAGTGCACCAGGACCTGTCGGACGACGACATCAAGAGCGTGTTCGAGGCCTTTGGGAAGATCAAATCCTGCACCCTGGCCAGGGACCCCACGACAGGGAAGCACAAAGGCTACGGCTTCATTGGTACAGCCGGCTGGAGCTGGGCAGGGCAGGGCAGGGGGAGTGTGCTCTGCTCCTGGGGCTGCCCTTGGGGCTGGGCTTTGCACCCTGGTGAGGGGGTAGGAGTAAACTTGGAGCAGGCCAGGGCGGGATTTAGAAATATAATTTATAGTGGCTGTGAGGGGGTGAGGTGCTGGCACTGGGTGTCCAGAGGAGCTAGGGCTGCCCCAGCCCTGGCAGTGCCCAAGGCCAGATTGAACAGGCTTGGAGCAGCCTGGGACAGTGGAAGGTGGCCCTGCCCATGGCAGGAGGCAGGAAGTGGGTCTGGAAGGTCTTTGTGGTCCCTTCCCACCCAAACCATTCCATAATTCCACGACTGAACAACGGAAGGCTCATGGGTGAATGATCTCCTCCTGCAGAGTATGAGAAGGCCCAGTCCTCCCAGGACGCCGTGTCCTCCATGAACCTCTTTGACCTGGGGGGTCAGTACCTGCGGGTGGGCAAGGCCGTGACGCCCCCAATGCCACTGCTGACCCCTGCCACACCTGGAGGGCTCCCCCCTGCAGCTGCTGTGGCTGCTGCTGCTGCCACCGCCAAGATCACAGCACAGGTGAGACATGGGGTGGAACAGGGGAGACATGGGGGTAGAACAGAGGAGACATGGGGGTGGAACAGGTGAGACACGGGTGGAACAGGGGAGGCAGAGGGACAGCTCAGATGAGACACAAGGATAGCTTAAGGGAGGCACAGGGACAGCCTCAGGTGAGACATGGGGACTGCTCAGGGGAGGCACAGGTGAGACATGGGGGTGGCTCAGGGGAGGGACAGGGACAGCTCAGGTGAGACACAAGGATGGAACAGGGACAGCAGAGGTAAAGCACAGGGACAGCACAGAGCACTGCACAGGGTGCCCAGAGAAGCTGCCCTGTCTCTGGAAGTGACTAAGGACAGGTTGGACAGGGCTTGGAGCAACCTGGGGTACTGAAAGGTGTCCCTGCTCATGGCAAGGGGTGGGACTGGATGAGCTTTAAGATCCCTTCCAACACAAGCCATTCCAGGATGCCATGATTCCAGATCATACTCTGTCCCAGGATTTCACACATGGAAGCTTGTCCCTGGCAGCTGGGGAATCTGAGACACCAGGTTTTGGAATGATCTGGCACAGCTGATGAGAGCTTTATTTCAAGAACTGGTGGGGAAGGGTGGAGGGAATTCCTCATCTGGAAATCAAACCAGCAGTGAGGGAAAAATGGATGCAGGAGAGGCTGAAAGAAAGCAGGGAAGGACATGGAGGGGTGAGGGCTGGGAGCAGGAGCAGCTGTGTGAGCAGTGCTCTGGCTGAAGGTTGCACCTGTAGCAGGGTGGAACAGGCCTGGGATGGCTTTAGGCTGCTAAAAACAGGGAAAGGCAGTGATGGGTTGGCTTGGATATTGATACAGAGCTTGAGTTCTCTAATTTCGTTTTCCTGAAGTACCAGGAGCTCCAGGGTGGGACCACTGGGCACAGATTCCCATGGCTGTGCCCCCATCCCTGCCTTGGGCAGCAGGATCCCCCCATGGCACCTTAGCCCATGGAGCAAGACAATTCCAGCACTGTTGTGTTGTGGAATTTTCTTGGGCAGGAATTGCTGGTCAGTGCAGCCCCTGGTGCTGCTGCAGCTGAGGCTCCAAAAGGCTTTTTGGGGATGTTTTCCTGAATCAAAAGTGGAGGCAGGAGTGGGAGCAGCTGCCCCTCACCTGGAACTCACAGGCACCCAGCAGAGATTCCACAGGTCTGGAAAGCTCTGCAGTCAGGGCAGGGGGGAAACTGAGACATGGCTGGAATTACTTGGATCAAAATCACTTTGGGAAGGAAGTATGGACTCTGCTTAAGTGAAATGGTAGGGATATGGTACAGAGGGGTAAATCCTGCTGGTCTGTCAAGAAACTGTTCCTGTGAGGAGAGTGGCACTAAAGAGGGAGGAGCAAGGGTCAGCCCTGTCTACCAGAGGTAGGAAAAGTCAGATTTGTAAGGAAGTGAAGGAACCAAAAGTATTGGGAAAAGTTTTTTAGCCATTTCAATGAGAAGTGGGGGCAGCTGGTGACCAGTGGAGCCAGAAATTCCAGTGGTTTTGTTCCAGCACTTTGCCATGCCCCTTCAATAGGAGCTTCATCTCCACTGGAAATAGGAGTGGCCTTGTGGGCACAGGAGCAGAGCCCTGATGGGATGGGCTGCATCCCAGAGCTTGGCCATTTATGCAGGGCAGAGTTGGGATATCACAGCAGCTTTGAGTCACAGATCCACTAACAGCTGGGATGGAGGGACAAAACCTTGGGATCTTCTGCTCTGCCACACCAGAGCTTACAGGAGCCCCGAGAATAAAATAGAGAGAAGGTTGTGAGCAATTAAACCAGGACGACAATGGCCTGGAAAGCAACAACAGCCAAAAAACATTGGGATCCTGGGGTGTGTTTTAGGCACATTATTTCAGTGCTTCCATGGAAGTGCTTACTGTTCAGCTGGATGTTCCTCCTGGATGTTGTTGGAGTTGTGGGCACCTGGAGTCAGGGTGTTCCTTGGGAGTTGAGTTCCAGGAGGTGGTTTTTCTTCCAAGGTGCTTCAGAGTTTCTGTTTCCCTGCTGGGCTGGGTGACACCTCTGCCTTCCCGAGCAGCACTGGGAGCTCCTGGGGATGGGAGTATTGGGAATTTCCCAGGTGTGGGACAGCTGAGCCTGGCTGGGTGCTCTGCAGGGACAGTCCCTGGGGCAGGGGTGACCCCAGGTTTTCCGTGTGTCCCGCAGGAAGCCGTGGCAGGAGCTGCAGTGCTGGGCACGCTGGCGACCCCGGGGCTTGTGTCCCCTGCCCTGACCCTGGCCCAGCCCCTGGGGGCCCTGCCCCAGGCTGTGATGGCTGCACAGGCCCCTGGTGTCATCACAGGTGGGTCCCCTCCTCCTGGTACCTGTGTCCCCTGTCTGCAGGCACCTGTGTGTGTCCCCTGTCTGCAGGCACCTGTGTGTGTCCCCTTCTGTCACCTGTGTCTGTCCCTTCCTCCTGGTACCTGTGTCCCCTGTCTGCAGGCACCTGTGTGTGTCCCCTTCTGTCACCTGTGTCTGTCCCCTATTGCTGGCCCCTGCGTGTGCCCCCTTCCTCCTGGCACCTCTGTCCCTTGTCTCATGGCACCTGTGTGTGTCCCCTCTTCCTGTCACCTCGGTGTGTCCCTTCTTCCTGGCCCCTGTGCCCTCTTCCTCCTGGCATGTGTGTGTCCTCTCCCTTCTGTCATGTGTGTGTGCTCTTGTCACCTGTGTGCTTCTCCTCCTGTCACCTGCACATGTCTGTCCCCTCCTCCTGTCACACACGTGTGTTCTTCCCGTGTCACCTCTGTGGGTCCCCTTGCTCCTGTCACCTGTGTGTGTTCTGCCCCATGTCATCCGTGTCCCTGGCCCTGCCTGGGATGTTTTTTGGATTAGTTTTGGTGTCCCATAGATGGGACATGCTGTGGGTTCCCAGCAGGAACACCTGGCATGGGGGGAAAGCTGGATAATTGGCAGAGGTGTCACTGACCACTGTCCAGGTGTCACTGACCATGGCCTGGCTGTCACTGACCTTGGCCTAGGTACCACTGAATGTTTCCCAGGTGTCACCACTGTCCAGGTGTCACTGACCACTGTTCAAATGTCACTGATCATTGCCCAGCTGTTACTGACCATGGCCTGGGTACCACTGAATGTTTCCCAGGTGTCACTGCCCACTGCCCAGCTGTCACTGACCTCTGCCCAGCTGTCACTGACCTCTGCCCAGGTATCACTGACCATTACCCAGCTGTCACTGACCATCCTCCTGTGCCCATGCTCTCCCAGGTGTGACCCCTGCCCGGCCGCCCATCCCGGTGACCATCCCGCAGGTGGGGGTTGTGAATCCCATCCTGGCCAGTCCCCCGGCGCTGGGGCTGGTGGAGGTGAAGAAGGAGAAGGAGGAGGAGGAGGTGTTCCAGGAGTCGGAGCGGCCGGAGATGCTGAGCGAGCAGGAGCACATGAGCATTTCGGGCAGCAGCGCCCGCCACATGGTCATGCAGAAGCTGCTCCGCAAGCAGGAGGTGAGAACAGCAGGGGACAGCTGCCCGCTGTGTGCCAGGCTGGGCTCTGCAGGGCAGGGGGCTCAGGGGCACCCACAGCAACCCACGGCACCTGTGAGCTCACCCACGGCAGGTCTGAGCTCACCCACAGTGCCTCTGAGCTCAGCCACACCCACAGCACCTCTGAGCTCACCCACACCCACAGCACCTCTGAGCTCACCCATGGCAGGTCTGAGCTCACCCACAGCACCTCTGAGCTCACCCACACCCTCAGCACCTCTGAGCTCAGGGGCACCTGCAGGTTCCTCTGAGCTCGGGGGACTCAGGGAACACCTGGAGAGACTCAGGGGCACCTGGCCTTGCACTTCAGGATTGTTTTACATGGTCTTGGAGTGCCAGGACAAGGGAATGGCTTCCTACTGCCAGAGGGCAGGGTGAGGTGGGATACTGGGAAGGAATCCTTCCTAACATTCCATGTAATATCCCAGTAATGAGGGTTGGTGGGCCCTGGCACAGGGTGCCCAGGGAAGCTGTGGCTGCCCCATCCCTGGCAGTGCCCAAGGCTGGGCAGGGCTTGGAGCCACCGGGATGGTGGAAGGTGTCCCTGCCCGTGCCACAGGGTAGGAATGGATGGGCTCTTAGTCCCTCTATCCCAAACCATCCTGGCATTCCATGATCTTCCCCGAGTCCCTTGGAGGGCTCAGAGCAGGCCCTGGTGAGGTGTCTCTGACCAAACTCTGTCACAAAATCAAACCCTGGTGGCCTTTGGGCTGGAAGGGTGGGACTGGCACAGGCCAGGCCAGTCTGTCCCAAGAACCAAGTTTACCTTTGCCCCACAACATTCCGTAGTGGGGTGAGTCCTGTCTGGAATCCCAGAGGAACCCCCAGAATGGGTGACAAGGTGAGCATTGGTCATGGGTTGGACTCCTTGGTCTTGGAGGTCTTTGCCCACCTTAACTGATTCTGTGAATCCCTGAGGTGTCGATCAAACAGGAGTTCATGGGAATTGCAGTGAGGAAGAGGACAAAAAGAGGGATAGAAATAGAACATTAAACAGAACAATGGATTCATGGATTTTTGTGAGGGCTGTTGGAGGGGACTTGGTGATCTTGCCTGGGCATGTCCAGTTTGTTCCTTTGCTGGAGTCTCCTGACAGATTCCCTGACCTTTTACAGGGAATCTACAGTATTTCTTCCCCATTTGCTAAGAGGGACATTGCTGGCAGCATTCCCCAAGGATTGAGGGTTCCCTCTTTTCCCAAGGGTGCCTTGGGAAGTTAAACACACCTTGGAGCTCCTGTCCCAGCAGCCACAACCACCTCAATCCGTGGGACAGCCTGGCTTGGGAAAAGCTGAGCAGACCTAAATAGTCTTATTTAATGTTTGAAAAAATTTAAAACCCCAAAAACCCAAAACTTTTTAAATGTAATGCTCCATCCAAACCTGTTTGGAATTCTGAGCCTGCAAGTGCCCTTGGTTTGGGCTGTGAGGAGCAGCACAGGAAATGTGTTCACGTGGAGCCTGGAATGCCCCAGGTGTGCCAGGTGCACAGCACAGCCTGTGCTGGGATTTCTGTCCCTGAAGGTCCCCAGAGGCCACCTGGACGTGGCCCTGGAGCTCAGGCCAGGTGACCTGCAGCTGTCCCTTCTGATCTGAGATCCCCAGGGGCTCAGTCATGGAAGGGGTGTGACCTACCTGTGTGTCCTGTTGGGAGCACGCAGAGCACCTGGGGAATCCGGGAGGGCAGGAAAGGAACACAAAGAGAGTTGTGAAAGAAGCCAAAAATGCTATGCCTGTGTGCTATTTTCAGGGTCTCCTGTCAAAGGTGAGGAAATGATGAATCTGACTCCATGTTCTTAGAAGGCTAATTGATTATTTTAGGATATTATGTTATTAAAGAATACTAAACCAAACTATACTAAAGATTACAGAAAGGATACAGACAGAAAACTAGAAAGACACTAATGAAATCTCGTGACTCTCCCCAGTCTCAACACAGTTTGACTATGATTGGTCATTAAGTAAAAACAATTCACATGAAACCAATGAAGCAATCACCTAGCACATCCCAAAGCAGGAGAAGCAAATCAGATAATTATTGTGTACATATTTCTCTGAGGCTTCTCAGCTTCCCAGGAGAGGATCCTGGCGAAGGGATTTTTCCAGAAAATATGACAGTGACATACCTGGCTGGCAGCAGCACAGGGAAAATGAGAGTGGTGCCCGAGGCTCGTTGTGCTTCCAGGGTGTGTCCCAGGACATGGCACACAGCATTCCCAGCCCAGAGGAATTCTGATCCAGGGGCTGGCTCCTCACAGCCAGCAGCACACCGGCCTGCAAACTTGTTGCCGCATTTCTCTTCACAGAGAAAAGCAAGGCACAGTTCTTCCCAAGAATATTTCTGAGTTTCACATTCTCTGAACATCAGAGAGAGGAAAAACAGTTCTGACCATTTGCTGCGCCTGTGCTGTAGAACTAGAGTAGAATGCACTATGGAGATTGTTTGCCCAGAGTGATGGTGGTTTGTTTCCTTGGCCTGTCAGTGCCAAGAGTGTGTGTGGGCAGTCACCAGATGAGTGCAGAGTTTGCAGAGCAAGTGCTTGGCAGATTCAGGTTAGATGCAACATAATGCAGCATAATAAAGTAATGAATTAGCCTTCTAATAAGATGAAGTCCTCCTCCTCATTCCTCCTTTGTCGGGTTGCCAGGCAGCAATAGAAACTCGCAGTAGAATAAAGTAATGAATTAGCCTTCTAATAAGATGAAGTCCTCCTCCTCATTCCTCCTTTGTCGGGTTGCCAGGCAGCAATAGAAACTCAGCGTTCGTCCCTGAGAGCCTGAGCCAGCGGTCCTGGGGCGTGCCTGCCGTGCCCAGCAGTGGGGTTTGGGGTTTGGGGTGCTGGGCTGTGCCCCTGCGTGTCCCCAGGCGTTCATTGCCCGCTCCCTCCCTTGCAGTCCACGGTGATGGTGCTGCGGAACATGGTGGACCCCAAGGACATCGACGACGACCTGGAGGGAGAGGTGACGGAGGAGTGCGGCAAGTTCGGGGCCGTGAACAGGGTCATCATCTACCAGGAGAAGCAGGGCGAGGAGGAGGACGCCGAGATCATCGTCAAGATCTTCGTGGAGTTCTCCATGGCCTCAGAGACTCACAAGGCCATCCAGGCGCTCAACGGGCGCTGGTTCGCGGGCAGGAAGGTGGTGGCCGAGGTCTACGACCAGGAGAGGTTCGACAACAGCGACCTCTCGGCATGAACTGCGCCCCGGGGCTGATCCCAGCCCTGCTCCCAGGGCCTGGATCTGGGGATGGGCCTGACTCTGCTCCCAGGGCCTGGATCTGGAGATGGGCCCGTCTCTGATCCCAGGGCCTGGATCTAGGGATGGGCCCGTCTCTGATCCCAGGGCCTGGATCTAGGGATGGGCCCGTCTCTGATCCCAGGGCCTGGATCTAGGGATGGGCCCGTCTCTGATCCCAGGGCCTGGATCTAGGGATGGGCCCGTCTCTGATCCCAGGGCCTGGATCTAGGGATGGGCCCGTCTCTGATCCCAGGGCCTGGATCTAGGGATGGGCCCGTCTCTGATCCCAGGGCCTGGATCTAGGGATGGGCCCGTCTCTGATCCCAGGGCCTGGATCTAGGGATGGGCCCGTCTCTGATCCCAGGGCCTGGATCTAGGGATGGGCCCGTCTCTGATCCCAGGGCCTGGATCTAGGGATGGGCCCGTCTCTGATCCCAGGGCCTGGATCTAGGGATGGGCCCGTCTCTGATCCCAGGGCCTGGATCTAGGGATGGGCCCGTCTCTGATCCCAGGGCCTGGATCTAGGGATGGGCCCGTCTCTGATCCCAGGGCCTGGATCTAGGGATGGGCCCGTCTCTGATCCCAGGGCCTGGATCTAGGGATGGGCCCGTCTCTGATCCCAGGGCCTGGATCTAGGGATGGGCCCGTCTCTGATCCCAGGGCCTGGATCTAGGGATGGGCCCGTCTCTGATCCCAGGGCCTGGATCTAGGGATGGGCCCGTCTCTGATCCCAGGGCCTGGATCTAGGGATGGGCCCGTCTCTGATCCCAGGGCCTGGATCTAGGGATGGGCCCGTCTCTGATCCCAGGGCCTGGATCTAGGGATGGGCCCGTCTCTGATCCCAGGGCCTGGATCTGGGGGTGGGCCCGGTTCTGATCCCAGGGCCTGGATCTAGGGACGGGCCCGTCTCTGATCCCAGAGCCTGGATCTAGGGATGGGCCCGTCTCTGATCCCAGGGCTTGGATCTGGGGATGGGCCTGACTCTGATCCCAGGGCCTGGATCTGGGGATGGGCCTGACTCTGATCCCAGGGCCTGGATCTGGGGATGGGCCCGGCTCTGCTCCCAGGGCCTGGATCTGGGGATGGGCCTGACTCTGATCCCAGGGCCTGGATCTGGGGATGGGCCCGGTTCTGATCCCAGGGCCTGGATCTGGGGATGGGCCTGACTCTGATCCCAGGGCTTGGCTGGGCTTGGCTCCTGGGAATCGGTCTACCTGTGATCCCAGGGCTCATCTGGTTGATCTCAGATCCAGGGAATTGGCCCAGCTCTGGTCCCAGGGTTTGTCCAAGCTTAGATCCAGGGAAATGGTCCAACTGCGTTCCAAGGAATTGGCCAAGCTCGCATCCAGGGAATCAGCCCAGCTCTGTTCCAAGGCATTGGCCAAGCTCTACTCTGGGGACCGGCCCTGCCCCCTCTGCCTCCCAGGGTTTTTGTGTAAAGGACATTCCAGGACATTCCAGGGCGGGCACAGGGATCTGGGGTCTGGGGAGTTGAGATAAAAACGCAAACAAAGGCAGTGTCACTTGTGTGTGTGTGTGTGTGTGTGTGTGACAGGGCTGCCACCACCTCGGCCCGGGCTGGCACAGGGCCGGCACTGCACTGGCCCCTCCTCGGGCCAGTTTGGCCCCTCCTCAGCCCAGTTTGGCCCCTCCTCGGCCCAGTTTGGCCCCTCCTCAGCCCAGTTTGGCACCTCCTCAGCCCAGTTTGGCACCCTGGGGAGCAGGGCTGGCCCACAGAGGTGCTGTGGGTGCCCCTGCCCAGCCCCAAGCTCCCTCCAGGCACACTCGGGGCAGGAGCAGCCCTTTCCCTCCAGGATGGGCCCCAGGGGATTGGGATGGAGCCAGGGGGGAGCTTGGGGAGGGGGATTCACCCTTGGGGGCTCCTGTCCTGGCACAGCGAGGAACTGGGGGTGCTGGGGGGGAGCCCTGATCCAGAGGAACTGCGCTGAGCCTGTGCTCAGGAATTCCACAGGTCTGGGATCCAGCAGGAGGCTGGAGGAAATGATCCTGTCACTTAAGAAATGCCGATCTGAGCAGGATGATGTCCAGGGAACCGCAGCAGGGAATTCCGAGGGAGGGAAAACCCTCGCTCGGGGGGTTGCTGCCAGGCCTGGGCATGTCCTGCAGCGGAGCTGGCAGACTCAGCAGGGCTGGAATGGCTCAGCCTGGAGCACAGCCAGCAGCACGAGCTGCACAGCTGGCACGGTGGGATGCAGCTGGGGGCTGTGGCAGCTGGGCTCGGGGATGCAGCAGCTGGGGTGTGGGATGCAGGGATTTGGGGATGCAGGGATTTGGGGATGCTCTGCAGCAGCTGGGGTTGGGGATGCAGGGATTTGGGGATGCAGGGATTTGGGGATGCTGTGTCTGCAGCAGCTGGGGTGTGGGATGCAGGGATTTGGGGATGCAGGGATTTGGGGATGCAGGGGTGTCTGCAGCAGCTGGGGTATGGGATGCAGGGATTTGGGGATGCTGTGCCTACAGCAGCTTTGCTGCTGTTTTTGGCAGCGCCGAGCTTTCTGGGGTAGCTGCACAAATCACTGAGCAGCTCTGTTTGGGGCCACCTCTGAAAGGAGGCTCTGGAGTTTAGAGAAAACATCCCAAAAATGCAGTGGGACCGTCTTCCTTCCTTCCAGGCCGGGCTGGGCGGTGTCTGGAGCAGCCAGGGCCGGGGAAGATGTCCCTGCCCAGGGAAGATGTCCCTGCCCATGGCAGGGCTGGCACCGGCCGCGCTTTAAGCTCGCTCCATCCCAAACCATTGCAGAGCCCCCGGGGCCGCCATGGGGCGGGGCGGGGCTCGGCAGCGCCAGCAGCTCGTGCTGCCGCCTGCTGTTGGCACCCGGAACTGCAGCCGGGAGCCGCGCATGCACGGTGCTGCTGATTTACCGTGCTCGCTGCTGCCCTCCTGTGGACAATTCCCGAACCGCAGCTCCAGGAGATGAGCGGTAAAGAGGGAAAATCCCCGATTTGAAAGAAAAATGAGTTTCCTGAGCGAAACACCAGTTTTTTTTTTTTTTTTTTATATAAATAAATGGGTGGTGCTGCCTCAGTCCCCTTTTCTCCATTTTATTTTTCATCCTTTTTCTTCCTATTTCTTTTTCTTTTTTTTTTCCTCCCAATGCTAAAGTTGTGTTACGTCAAATCAGGAACTTTGGAACTGGCCCCAAACTGATTATTTATCCTTTTTTAATTGCACTGAGCAGCCCCCGCCAGCTCCCTCAGCCCTTCCTGGTGCTCCAGACCCTTCCACAGCTCCATCCCTTCCCTGGACATGCTCCAGCCCCTCCAGGTCCTTTGTGAGGGGCTGCAGTGAACAAAGAAAAAGGGAGGAACATTTCTCCAGCACCACTTTGAAGATGGAGGTTTGAAAAATAAAGCTTTAACAAAAACTCCAGGAACTGCTTTGTTTTAGGAAATGAGGCTCCCTGCAGGAAAGGCATTAAAGGAGCTGGAGCGGATACATCAGGTGAGCCAGCAGCAGATTTTGGTAAACTTTTGATATGCCAGGCAAGCAAGGATCAAATTTCTGACTGTCACTTAAGAAATGCCGATCTAAGCAGGATGATGTCCAGGGAACCGCAGCAGGGAATTCCGAGGGAGGGAAAACCCTCGCTCGGGGGGTTGCTGCCAGGCCTGGGCATGTCCTGCAGCAGAGCTGGGAGACTCAGCAGGGCTGGAATGGCTCAGCCTGGAGCACAGCCAGCAGCACGAGCTGCACAGCTGGCACGGTGGGATGCAGCTGGGGGCTGTGGCAGCTGGGCTCAGGGATGCAGCAGCTGGGGTGTGGGATGCAGGGATTTGGGGATGCAGGGATTTGGGGATGCTGTGTCTGCAGCAGCTGGGGTTGGGGATGCAGGGATTTGGGGATGCAGGGATTTGGGGATGCTGTGTCTGCAGCATTTGGGATTTGGGATGCAGGGATTTGGGGATGCTGTGTCTGCAGCAGCTGGGGTTTGGGATGCTGGGATTTGGGGATGCAGGGATTTGGGGATGCTGTGCCTACAGCAGATGGGATTTGGGGATGCTGGGGTATGGGGATGGAGGGATTTGGTATGCAGGGATTTTGGGATGCTGTGTCTATGGAGCGTCCAGCCTCGCGCACGGCGGCGTTGAACTGCCTGTGCACGTCCGTCATCGTGTAGGCCATGAGGGCGATGGCCTGGTCTTTGCTCAGAGTGGACGAATGGGAGCCCCGCTTCTGCCACTCGGCCGTGGCCTTCACCCAGACCTGGGAAAACTCCTTGTTCTCCTGGAACTCGGAGCCGTTGAGGGCCGGCAAGGCCTCAGCCATGGCAGGGCCACAGTTCAGGTACTGGTCATCAAAGGAGCTCTGGGCCATGTCCAGGGGCACCACCGTGATGGCCGCAGTGCCCACGGTCATTGCCAGCAGTGCCAGGGTCTGAGCCAGGGGGGCCATGGAGAGGAGAGTCCAAAGTGACCACTGTGGGACACTGGGGGACACAGAGGGGACACAGAGGACAGACTGTGTGACACAGGGAGGACACTGGGGGACACCAGGGGATGCTGAGGGGACACTGATAGGCACTAATGGACAGGGGACACTGAGGGACATGGGGGGACATGGGGAGGCTTCCTTGGTGAGAGGCTGGGGAGTGACAGTGGGGTCAGCCCGGGGGAGGGGGATCAGCCTTGGCCAGGAGACCCCTGGACATGGCCTGAGACCCTGATCCCACATGCTAGCGCCACTCTTGGGTGCCCCAGTGTCCTCCAGTCATCCTAGAGACCCCAATGCCTCTCCCACAGTTTTGTGACATTCCCCTGGGGTCCCCTCAGCCCCCCCCCCAAGACCCCAACTCAAACCTGGGGTCACTCCCTGAACCCCCAGTGTCCCTCTAAGCCCACCCCCAGACCCCAACACCCCTCCCAGTCTGGTTTCACTTTTGGAATTGTTGGAAATGATACACCCCAGGACCCTAACTGAAATCCCAGGATCACCCCCTGCCCCCTGCACTGTCCCCAAGCCCTCCCATGGCCCCAGTCACACTCCCAGGCCCCCCCTGCTGCCCCCCGGAGCTCAGTGAACCCCAGTCCCACGTCCCCCAGTGTCCCCCAGCTTCCCCAAGGACTCCAACCCCATGTCCCATTCCCCTGCAGGGTCTCCCCAGTGTCCCCCAGGGCCCCAATCCCGATGCCATGGTCCCTTCTCCCCTAGTCCCAGTGTCCCCTGGAGTCCCCCCAGCCCCAATACCGAAACAAACTCCCTGATGGAACTGCAGGTATCAAAAAGCCAGAATTCTTTATCAGCTTGGTCTCACAGCAGATCTCTCCTGGTCCTGCAGCTCAGGGGGACTTTGCCACTTCTATCCACTGTAATTATAAATATTTATTAAAACGGGCTTCTTAGCAGATACAAAACCAGCACATTTCCTGTAAATAAGAGGCATGGCTCCGCCTCTCTCCGAGAATTCTTTTATTTTCCTGGAGAATTCCTAAGAAGTCATCTGGAAGTCATTTTTACTGAAGTCGCCAATATTCCAGATGACCTCGCCTGAACTTCCGCTTTTGGCAGGCGCTGCTCCTTCTGTGTTACAGGCCCTGTCAAAAACCCCACTGGAGTTCCCCTTCATCTTATTCTCCACTGCTTTGAGCCACATTTATTGTCCTGCGTAAATTCTTTCACATCCTTTTATCATTTTTGGCAGTCAGACTTTAAGATCTACCCAGCACCTCCAGCATGTGAGGAAAAGCCACACTGTGAAAAGCCAAGTGTCCACAAAGCAGTCCTGAAACTTGATTGGAATAAAGGGACAGAGTTTCCACAGCCATACCCCCGTGGGGTTTCTCTCTCAAGCTTTTAGAACGTGCAGGCTCCTTTTATCCCAAACTCCCAGCCTCATGTTGCCCTCTTCCTTTCCCCATTGGCTGAGGGACCGGGAAGGTGCAGCGGTCCCAAAACAATTACCCCACATCCCCCTTGAACCTGACATTTTCTCCCAAAGTTCAGAAGTCCAGGCTGTCTGGGGTATGGAATAGACTTTGTGGGGACTGATTTCTCTTATTAGCCGAAAGTTCAGGACTTCAAACGTTCTGGTCAAACCACCAAGGATCTGTGACAAACTTCATGTCTGTAGAGACCCATTTTGAAGACACAGTCATCAATATCTCCTAAACACCCCCAGCCCTCTGAGTCGTTTTTCAAAGCCATCACTGTTGTATCCTGCTTTTTGTTTTATTAGTAGGTTTATGGTTTGATTTGTGATTTGGTGGTTTTCCTTAGTGCTGTTTTTCCTTTTGTCTCCAACTGGGATTTAACGAAGCTCCAGGGGGAAACTGCCGTCCCCCTCTCTTATCATCAGCTAGCCAGGAAAAGAGAAGCGGCACATCACCACCCATCTTTCCTATCAAATCCTTCCCCGTGGCGGTGGCGATGCGCCCAGTGAGTGTCATTGTCCCTGGGTGTCCCCAGAGCCACAGTGGGTGTCCCCAGTGGCTGTCCCCTGTGCTGTCACCTAACTGACCTCGCAGTTGTGTTTGGTCAAGGACCCCGCAGAGTAGAGACTGATCCATGTCCTCTCCCCGTCCCAGATGACTTTTCTGACTTCAAACATCTCGAAGGGCGGGATCAGCACCTCCTCCTCCCCCGGATACATGGAGAACTGACGGATGTTGGCGCCGTAGCATGTGCGCACCTCAAAAATCGTGTCTATCCCAAATTGCAGAGCCACCTCTTTGCTCAGCGACGTCGACGTGAACTGACCGAACCGCACCGTGTCGCCTCGCTGTGCCTGGAAACGAACACCACGCACGCCCCGGAACACGTTGTGACACTGCTCGTTCTGAGCGTGCCTCAGTGTCTCCAGGGCGTCGGTCAGCAGGAAGTGCAGCGTTTTGAAGTGGAAGTTGTCCTGGTATTCCTGGTGGGAGCGCCCGGCCCTGCGCATGGCGGCGTTGAACTCCTTGTATACGTCCTGCGACGTGTAGGTCATGAGAGCCAAGGCCTGCCAGTGGGATGCCAGAGGGGACACAGGAGAGCCCCGCCACTCCCACTCAGCTCTAGCGGTTGCCCAGCCCATGGCAAAAGCAGGATTGATCTGTAACTCGGAGTTGTGGAGCTCCTGCAACTTTGCATTCATGGCAGGGACACAGCCCTCGTACCGGTCATCAAAGGCGTCCTCAGCCAAGTCCAGGGGCACCACCTGGATGGCCACGGTGGCCACAGCCAATGCCAGCAGTGCCAGGGTGTGAGCCAGGAGGGCCATGGCGGGAAGGGGAGACCACGAGCAGTGTGGGACACTGGGGGACAAAGAGGGACACACTCAGGGAACACTTAGGGCATAAAGCAACACATGGCAAAAGTTCCTCTCTGGGGGTCAGCTGTGGGGCAGGGGCAGCTTCAGCTAGAAGACCTCGGGACACATCCTGGGATGCTGATCCCAAATCCTGGGGTCATTCCTGAACTCCCCTCAGAACGACAGGATTACAATCCCACTCCCATGGTCCCATGTCCTCAAGCCTTAGTGTCCTCCTAGATCCTCTGCAACCCTCTTGTGACCCCTAAAACATTCCCTCATCAGCCCCAGTGTCCCCCATATACCTCTCCCCAACCCAAGTCCCTGCCATAATCCCATTACTCATTACATGTCACTCCAGGACCCAACCCAAATCCAGAGGTCACTCCCTGCTCCCACAATGTCCCCCTGGAGTCTCCCATGGCCCCACTGCACAATCCCAAACCCATGTCCCTCCCCAGTGTCCCCCAGCCCCAGGTACCGATATCACCCGGATTGAACTCCCTGATGGAAGTGGAGGTATCACAAAGCTGGAATTCTTTATCAGCTCACACTCACAGCAGATCTCGCAGTTTTCATTGGGAGCGTTTCCTCTTTCAGTGATGCCTGGCAGTGAAGGTTTTGAATCCAAAAGGATTTTTTTAAAGCACATCAGGCATTGCTCTGTAACACACATGACAGTTTTGTCCTACAGTCACTAAGTATGAAATACATGTTCACACTCCTGTGAAAATTCAAGAAGTTTAATAAAGGACAATAGGAGACAAAGACAGTAAAGCAAAGATTATGGCCAGGTGTGTCTTGGCACGCAGCCAAGAGTGCGCCTTCACCCTCAGGATACCCCTTAACTATTTTTTCTATTCCATCCCCTCTCCGACAGTGATTCCCGTCCCCTATTCCTGCTGGGAATGAAATGTGTGTGAGATTTCTCCTTTGGGAAGGCAATGCTCCTCAAGGATCCTCCTCAAGATGGAGAGAAAGAGATGTTCCCACGAGTGTTGCTGTGGGGAGTGACATCAAGCCCTGCTGAAGAATAATATCTTTCCACCAGCTTTATCAGAATTCTTTAATGGAATTGTTTTGATAGAATTATTTAATAAAATGGCTGTGCACAGTGGCCTTGGTGGCCACACTGGCCAGGGTAGCTGTGGCAGCCTTGTGGCTGAGGGATTCGTGGTGATCATGGTGGCCACGATTGCCACAGTGACCACAGTGACCTCGGTGGCCTGATGGCTCAGAGAATTCGGGTGGCCACTGCCAGGGCTGTGGTGGCCAGGAGGGATCCTCCAAAGTGGAAGGGGTCCCTGGAGATGCTCCCACATGGGGGACAAAGAGTGGGGTGAGGGCAGCCAAGTGGGGAATGAAGGGGTCAGTTCCAGCCATAATGGGGGGGTTGGGGTGACAGGTGAGTTGGGAGCCATGAGGTGACAGGGTGTCTGATGGCAGCATGGGGGGATAGAAGAACCAGGGAGATCAGGGGTGTCATGGTGGTCTCAGGGGTGACAGGGGTCAGGGGGAGTCAGGGAGTGCCAGGGAGGGAACAGGGAGTGCCATGGGGGGTTCAGGGAGTGCCATGGGGGGTTCAGGGAGTGCCATGGGGGGTTCAGGGAGTGCCATGGGGGGTTCAGGGAGTGCCATGGGGGGTTCAGGGAGTGCCATGGGGGATTCAGGGTGTGCCAAAGGGGTAACAGGGGGTGCCACAGGGGGTCCTGACTCACCCACATCCAGCACACTGTGCCCATCCCCACAGCACTGCCTTTGGTGGGTAGTGACAGGGTCGGTCTGGGGGGTCCCTGTCCCTGTCCCTGTCTCTGTCCCTGTCCCCCTTGTCCCATGGCAGGGATGTCCCTGTCCGTGTTCCCTCCCAGAGGTGGGGATCCCCATCTCTGTGCCCTGTCGTGTGCCTTCCTGTCCCCATGCCCACAATGGGTGTCCCCAGACTCGGTGCCCCCAGCATGTGTTGTCCCTGTCCCCAAAGTCTCAGGGAGTGTCCCCAGCCCCTGTGCCCTGTCATGGGTGTGCCCTGTACACTGTGGCTGTCCCCAGCATTGGGTATCCCTGTCCTTGTTTCCAGCTGCGGGTGTCCATGTCCCACCAACCACAGTGGATGCCCCTGTCCCCCACCCCCAGCGAGTCTCATTGTCCCCTGTGCCTTATCATGGCTGTCCCCAAGGCCACAGTGGGTGGGTGTCCCCATGGCCCCAGGCTGTCCTGTGTGGCATCACCTCACAGCCATGCGCAGCTGTATTTGCTGAAGGTCCCAGTGGAGCGGAGACTGACCCACGTCTTCTTCCCATTGGGGGTGACTTTGGTGACCTTGAAGGTCTCAAAGGGTGGGACCAACACCTCACTGTTGCTGGGATCATAGGAAAAAGCCTGGATGCCCATACTGTGGCACATGTGGACATTGAATATGGTGTCTGTTCCGTATTTCTGGGTGCTCTCTTTGCACAGCGACGTCGATGTGAATTGACCAAACGCGACTGACCACTCCATGCCTGGAAATGAATGACATGCACAGCCCCGAATAATGACCGTGACCACCGTGGCCTTCCTGGCACCACCCAAGGTCTCACCCCTGGACATGGCCCAGGACTCCTTCGATGACCAGTACCAGGGCTGTGTCCCTGCCATGTATGCAAAGTTGCCGGAACTCTACAGCTTCGAGCGCCAGATGAATCTTCTCTTTGCCAGGGGCTGGTATAATGCTCAGGCTGAGTGGACCCGGCGGGGCTCTCCTGTGTCCCCTCTGGCGTCCCCATGGCACGCCGTGGCTCTCATGGCCTACACGTCACAGGACTTGCACAAGGAGTTCAACGCGGCCGTGCACGTGGCCGGGCGCTCCCGCCAGGAATACATTAACAACTTCCACTTCAAAACGCTGCATTTCCTGCTGACCCAGGCACTGGTGACGCTGAGGCAAGCTCAGAATGCCCAGTGTTACAACGTGTTCCGGGGCGTGCGTAAAGTTCGTTTCCAGGCACGGCGTGGCCAGAGGGTCCGGTTCGGTCAATTCGCATCGACGTCGCTGAGTGAACCAGTTGCTCTGCAGTTTGGGACAGACACGATTTTCAAAGTGCACACATGCCACGGCGCAGACATCCGTCAGTTCTCCGTGTTTCCAGGGGAGGAGGAGGTGCTGATCCCGCCATACGAGACCTTTGAGGTCACCGAAGTCACACGGGATGGGAAGACAACATGGATCAGTCTCCGCTCCAGTGGGACCAGCAGCAACTACAACTGCGCGCTGCTGTGAGGTGACAGCGCAGGGGACAGCCTGGGGCTATGGGGACACCCACTGTGGCCCTGGGGACACCCATGATATGGCACAGGGGACAATGAGGCTCACTGAGCATGGGGAACAGGGCCAACCACTGTGTTTGTGGGGAGAAGGACACCCAGTGCTGGTGACTGCAAATTCGGGGACACCCATTGTGGGCATGAGGGCGACAACATCCATGACAGGGGGGGGACTGGACATTCCCAGGGTCAGGTGATGACAGCCAGGCCCAGCTCTGGTGTTTTACCCTCAGTTGTCAGTTTGGGGTTGGTGATTTGGGCTGGTTTTTGCCCAATTCAGTGCCAAAATCAGCACAAGACTCCACTCAGTGCAGCCCCGATGGCCACAAATGGGGATTGTCCCTTGGCCACATTCCAGGCAGAGCATCCTTCGATAGCCCCAAATAGGTCATTGTCCCTTGGCCACATTCCAGGCAGAGCATCCTGCCACATCCTGCACTTCAGGGGGACCTTACAGGCTGGAAATTGGGAGGTTCAAGAGGGGAAGGGCAGGTCCTGTCCCTTTGGGAGGGACAGTCCCCAGTGTCTGTCCAGGCTGGGAGGAACCTGCTGGAGCAGCTGTAAAAAAGGTCCTGGGCTTGCTGGGTGGTGACCATTGGAGCTGGCCATGTGGCCTGGGGGCAGGAGGGATCCAGAGTGCACCAGGAAGAGCAGGCCCAGAAAGTCAGGCAGTGTTTGTACCCCTTTGCCCTTCCCTGTGCGGCCCATCAGGATTGCTGTGTCTAGCTCTGTCCAGTGCTGTATCCATTTCTGCCCAGTGCTGTATCCAGTTCTATCCAGTGCCATGTCCTGTTCTGGGCTGCTCTGGACCCAATCCTTTGCTCAGGCTAAAAAATCAGGGCGACAGACCTGGTGGGTGATCAGTGAAGCTGGCTGTGTGTCTTGGGGCCAGGGGTGATCCAGAGGGTATTGGAAAGAGTGGGGCCAGGAGGTGTGGGGTTGATCGTGCCCCTCTGCCCTGCCCAGTGAGGCACAGTGCCATGTCCATCTCAGCCCAGTGCCATGTCCTGTTCTGGGCTGCTCTGGACCCAATCCTTTGCTCAGGGATGAGCCTGAGCTGGGAGGTTGGGCCAGGTGCCCACTCTGGGTCCTTCCAGCCTGACCCATTCTGGGATTTGGGGATTCTGGCAGCTGCGGTTCGGGAATTGTCCACAGGAGGGCAGCACCGAGGGCGGTTTAGATAGGCGGCACTGCGCATGCGCGGCTCCCGGCTGCAGTTCCGGGTGCCAACAGCAGGCGGCAGCACGAGCTGCTGGCGCTGCCGAGCCCCGCCCCGGTCACACCCTCACTTCCTGGCCCTGCTCTTCCCAATGCCCTCTGGATCCATCCTGGCCCCAGGCCAGGGAGTAACAGGGGCTCAGGGAGTGCCATGCAAGGTCCCGGTCCACTCGCTTCCAGAACAGAGGGCCCATCCCCAAAGCACTTCCTTTGGTGGGGAGGGACAGTACAGGGCGGCCCCTGTCCCTGTCCATGTCCCTGTTGTCCCCTGGCAGGGCTGTCCCTGTCCCTGGTCCTTCCCAGTTATGGGGATCTCCATCCCTGTGCCCTGTCATGGGTGTCCCCTCTCTGCATTCCCACAATGGGTGTCCCCAGCAGTGAGTGTCTCTGTCCCTAAACTCTCAGTGAATGTCCCCACCTTCTGTACCCTCTCATGGGTGTCACCTGTCCACAGTGGGTGTCCCTGTCCCCCATGTCCAGTGAGTTTCATTGTTCCTTGTGCCCTGTCATGGGTGTCCCCACGGCCACAGTGGGTGTCCCCATTCCCCCAGACAGTCCCTTGTGGCATCACCTCACAACCACTCGCAGCTGTATTTGCTGAAGGTCCCAGAGGAGTGGAGCTGGATCTGTGCCTTGTTCCCTTTTGGGGTGACTTCAGTGGCATTGAAGGTCTCATAGAGTGGGATCAGCGTGTCCTTCTCAGCAGGATAGTAGGAGAATTTCCAGATTTCCACACTGTGGCACCTGTGCATCAGGAACACCGTGTCTATCCCGAAGCACTAGGCAGATGTCTTGCTCTGTGACGCCAATGCGAATTGACCGAACCAGATGGTGTCACCATGCTGTGCCTCAAAGGGGACCCCACGCACCCCCCAGAACATGTCCCAACAACATGGTATCTGAGCTTGCCTCTGCCTCATCATCTCCAGGGCCTGGGTCAGCAGGAATTGCAGTGTTTTGAAGTGGAAGTTGTCCTGGTATTCCTGGCTGGAACACTCAGCCCCCCAGGGACCCCAATCCCAATACCACAGTACTATGTCCTCCTGGCCGCTCCAGAAGCCAAATCCTACTCCCAAGATTTCAAGTTTCCTCAGGTTCCCTAGGACCCTGACCCAAATCCTAGAGTCACTCCCTGAGACCCCCAGTGTCCCCCTTGGCCCGTCCCCAGATACCAATTCCACTCCCGGTCACCAATTTCTTTGGTGTCAACCCAGGAACCTCAGCCCAAAACTGGGCATCACCTCCTGTGCCACAATGTCTCCCAGTCCCTCCCATGTCCCCAATCCCACTCCCACCATCCTGTGTCCCCTTTCACTTTTGCCCAGGGCACCCCATGACCCCAATCCCAGTCCTGTCACTCCCCAGGGTCCCCCCAGGATTGCAATCCCAGTCCCACATTCCTTCCCAGCCCCTGATACCGAAATCAGCTGGAGTGAACTCTCTGATGGAACTGGAGGTATCAGAAAGCTGGAATTCTTTATCAGCTCGGACTCACAGTGGATCTCTCCTGTTCCTGCAGCTCAAGGGGGTAAATTTGCTACAGGGTATTTATACATCATAATTTAAAATATTCATAAAAATGGGCTACTGACCTGATAAAAAAACAGCACTTTTCTCTGTAAATAATTTGCATGACTCCACCACTTTTAGGAAATAATTTTTATTGTCCTGGAGAGTCATAGAAATGGGGTTTCTCGATGTAGTTTTTACGTAGTGCTCCAATAACCCAGATGACCTTGTATTGGAACTCTTGATTTGGGTTGGTGCAGCTCCTTTGGTGTTACAGAACTTGCCAAAAAACCCTCACTGAAGTTCCCTTTACCTGTTACTCCATGGGCTCCAGCCACGTTTATCCTTCGTATCCACACTTTTACCTCCTTTTTGTGCTTTTGCCTATGAGCTGTAGCAGCAACGGTTCTCCTCATCCAAGTGGCCAGGAAATCCAATGTGGAACAAAAGTTTATGGTATATACTCTGCTCACTGTAACTGCAAGAAGATGTGGAACAAGGGGAGGAGCTCGATGTGTTACAAAGAGCTCTGGAATTGGCAGCAGAAAAAGAGCAAACATAGGAACTCACTTGCCATCTGCTTTGAGCATTGCTCATGCCCATGGAGCCATAGGGAAAGAAAGAAGTCAATTAACAGCACAGAGATCTCCGATTAAATATAAACAACAAATATTGTTCTTTCTTGATTGCATCCAGCTGCCCAAAGAAGTGGCTGTGCTACAATCCAGGGCACACCAGCTTGGGGATTGACAAATCCATTTGGGAAATAGACTGGCAATAAAGCTACATGAGAGGTTCCGCGACAAAGCATCCTGGTGTTAATTCCTGAGAAAGGAATTTCAGCCCCAAAAAAGAGGCCTCGATAGAGTTGGGCAGGTTGAAAATTGGCTGCTTATCTAAAAGCCTACAATAAAGAGGGTAGATGTGTGAGAGGTAACTCCCAATAACCAGGTCAGGCCCTCCCCAGCTGATGCTGCAATTTGTAAAGGAGAAAAGCACAACAGAGCTCTGGGGAATCGATGTGATGGGGACTCATCTGTGGCCTCAGATCCTCAGTGTCCATAGAACACAATTGTCAGGTCTGTTACAGACCTGTGTCCAATACATTTTCAAAAGAGCCCTTTGGATTCAAAACCATCCCCTCCAGGCAGCACTGAAAGAGGAAACACTCCTGGCATTACTGACTGTGGGAAATGGAAAGATAGAAACTTCCACGCATTCAGGAGGGAGGGTTTGATCTGCAGCCTTGAAAGGAGCTTGAATTGATGTAAGAATAAAGTACACTGACATTAAGTAGAAAAATCCTAAACTTATGTTTCTATAGTTGTGAGTAAGAATATGCCTCAAGTAAGTAAGAAACTGTATTGGGTAACATGGTGAAGGTTCTATAGTACAGTAATGTGATTGCATAGAGTAAGTGAAGAGTTTAAGGGTCATAATAAGCATATGTGTGCACGTGAGTTAGAAGCCCAAGGGCAAAAACATCTGCAGTGCAGCAGACGTGAGTGAAGGTGATAGGTCATAAAAGCAAAATAACTGACCATCGGATTAGAAAGTTACATAGTGTCTTGCAACAAAGAACTTGTGACTACTTTGTGCTATGCCCGACTGCCTGCTCCTCTAAAATCTCACGGCCTCTGAGACTGATGTTTATCTGAGCGATAAATCCAACGGTAGCCCAACAGTAGTCCCATCTCTTCATTAAAAGCGGCGGCAATGATAACTGGCAAATGGATTTTCTGAGCTACCACAACAATGTGGACTCGGGTATCTCCTGGTGTTGGTGGATCGCTTCTTGGGGGTCCAGAACTTCTCCTGTCACACCAACAAGGCCAGGGAAGTCACTCAGGTACTCTCCCAAGAGATCGTCTCCCGGTTCAAGGTGCTTACAGGGATTTCATCTGATAGAGGACCCCATTTGGTATCTGAGGTGTGGCAGCAACTCAGTGAGCCGTGGGGAGTGGGAGTGGGGGGCACTGGGGGGATGTGGGGCACTTGGAGCAGGATTGGGGTGCTGGGGGTACGAAAGAGGAGAAAGAAAAGAAAGTGTCAGTACCCCTGAAGGCGCTGGGCAGAGTTGAAAGACTGACTGGCAAAAGCAAGAAAAGGAAGTAAAATTGTGGATATGCAGGATGAACGTGGAGGCTACTGGGATTAACCACACCCTCTTTATTGTAGGCTTTTAGATAAGCAGCCAATTTTCAATCTGCTCAACTCTATCCAGGCCTCACTTCTGGGGCTGAAATTCCTTTCTCAGGAATTAACACCAGGATGCTTTGTCGCGGAACCTCTCGTGCAGCTTTATTGCCAGTCTATTTCCCAAATGGATTTGTCAATCCCCAAGCTGGTGTGCCCTGGATTGTAGTATTGCCACTTCTTTGGGCAGCTGGATGCAATCAAGAAAGAACAATATTTGTTGTTTATATTTAATCTGAGATCCCTGTGCTGTTAATTGACTTCTTTCTTTCCCTATGGCTCCATGGGCATGAGCAATGCTCAAAGCAGATGGCAAGTGAGTTCCTATGTTTGCTCTTTTTCTGCTGCCAATTCCAGAGCTCTTTGTAACACATCGAGCTCCTCCCCTTGTTCCACATCTTCTTGCAGTTACAGTGAGCAGAGTATATACCATAAACTTTTGTTCCACATTGGATTTCCTGGCCTCATGGATGAGGAGAACAGTCTCTGCTACAGCTCACGTTCATCTAGGCCAATCCTGGCTGATTGAGTTGTTTGGAAAAGCACCCCACAGGTCCTCTGAAGTGTCAGTTGATAGAAATAAAATAGAAAGGTTCAGTTCCCCTGAAGGCACTGGATAGAGCTTGAAGACTGACTGGCAAAAGCATGAAAAGTGTGTAAAAGTGTGGATGTGCAGGATGAACATGGCTAAAGCCTGTGGAGAAATAGGTAAAGGGAACTCGAGTGAGCATTTTTTGGTAAGTTCTATAACACAGAAGGAGCAGCACATACACAAAGGAAAAGTTCCAGGTGCGGTCATCTGGAATATTGGGGCACACAGTGAAAATGGCCCCCAGAGACCCCATTTTTATGGCCCTCCAGTACCATAAAAGAACTTGCAGAAAGAGGTGGAGCCATGCAAATTATTTCTTGAGAAAATTCTGTTTCTGTAGGAGATAAGAAGCTGATTGTAATGAATATTCATAATTATGGGGGATAAATACCCTGTGGCAAAGTCCCCCCTTGAGCTGCAGGACCAGGAGAGATCCGCTGTGATTCCGAGCTGATAAAGAATTCCGGCTTTCTGATACCTGCATTTCCATCTGGGAGTTCACTCCGGCCAATTTCGGTATTGGGGACTAGGGGAACACTGGGGACACTCGAGGGTGGAACATGGGACTGGGATTGTGGACTGAGGCCACGGAGGGCTCCCGTGGGACATTGTGGGGACAGGGGGTGATCCCCAGATTTGAGCTGGGGTCCCGGGGTGACACCGAAGGACTCATGGGACTGGGAGCCGATCTTGTGTGTGGGAGAGGGCTGAGTGGGACAGTGGTGTGGGTGAGGGAGTGGCTTTATGAATTTGAGTGAAGTTCCTGAGGGGCCTGGGATCACAAGAGGTCTAAAGAGGTGTGGGAGCATGACTGAGTTCCTGGGGAGCGCTGGGGGGACATCAGAAGGACAAACACAGGACTGGGATTGGGACTGGGGACTGGTGGGGTACTGAGGGGATACTGGGGAGGTCAGGGATTGTCCCCAGGGTTTGGGCTGGGGAACAGTGGAGGGGGTGCGTTGACATTAGAGGGGAAGAGACACAGGACTGGGAGTGGTGTTGTGGGGCTGGTGGGCACAGGGACAACACTGGAGGGGGGCACAGAGGTGGGATCCGGGGTGTCACTGCTGGGGGGACAGGGTGTGGCCCCAGAATTTGGATCAAGTGCCGGGGGTCACTAGGAGGACACCAGTGGTTGGAGACATGGGAGCATTGGAGTGGGATTGTTGTCCTGGGGGTCTGAAGGACACTGGGCAGTGGAGGAATAACCCCAGGATTTGGGATCAGCATCCCAGGATGCGTCCAGGGCTCTTCTGTCTAGGGCTGCCTCCTCTGCTCACCCAGGGCTGACCCCAGTTCCCCTCTTCAGCCCCACACTGAGGAATCCTTCCCATGTACCCCGGTGTCACCTCAGTGTCCCCTTTGTTTGTCCCTCTTTGTTTCCCAGTGCCCCACACAACTCCTGGTGGCCCCTCCCCACCATGGCACTCCTGGCTCACACCCTGGCACTGCTGGCAATGACTGTAGCCACGGCAGCCATCAAGGTGGTGCCCCTAGATATGGCCCAGGATTCCTTCGATGACCAGTACCGGGGCTGTGGCCCTGCCATGACCAAGGCATTGCCATCCCTCCACAACTTTGAGTTCCAGAAGAATCCTCTCTTTGCCCAGACCTGGGTGAAGGCCGAGGCTGAGTGGCGCAAGAGGGGCTCCCCTGTGTCCCCTCTGGCGTCCCCAGCCCAGGCTGTTGCTGTCATGGCCTACACAATGAAGTACCTGTACAAGGAGTTCAATGCAGCTGTACACGTGGCCGGGCGTTCCCACCAGGAATACCGGGACAACTTCCACTTCAAAACGCTGCATTTCCTGCTGACCCAGGCACTGGTGACACTGAGGCATGCCCAGAATGGGCAGTGTCACCGCGTGTTCCGGGGCCTGCGTGATGTTAATTTCAAGGCACAGCGTGGCCAGAGGGTCCGGTTTGGTCAATTCACATCGACGTCGCTGAGCAAAGAGATTGCTCTGCACTTTGGGACAGACACAATATTCCAAGTGCACACGTGCCATGGTGTGGACATCCGGAAGTTCTCCATGTATCCAGGGGAAGGAGAGGTGCTGATCCCACCCTTCGAAACCTTTGAGGTCACCAAAATCATCTGGGATGGGAA
The DNA here is from genome assembly GCF_017590055.1 of Onychostruthus taczanowskii. NCBI lineage: Eukaryota > Metazoa > Chordata > Aves > Passeriformes > Passeridae > Onychostruthus > Onychostruthus taczanowskii. The sequence continues at coordinate 295,508 of NW_024499685.1, forward strand.
GAGGACATGGATCTGGCTCCGCTCCGCCAGGACCTTCAGCAAATACAACTGCGCGTTGCTGTGAGGTGACCACAGGGGACAGCCGGGAGGGGGATGCAGACAACCACTGTGGCCTTGGGGTCACCCATGATAAGGCCCAGAGGACCATGACTCTCACTGCAGATGGGGGACAGCAACAGGGGCAACCACTGTGGCAGACAAGGATACCCACAGCTGGGGACAAAGACAGGGGATACCCAGTGCTGGGGACACCTGCTGACAGTGTGGGGAGTGGGACACCCACTGCTGGGGACAACCACTGTTGGCAGGGGACACGCATGAAAGGACACAGGAATCCCTGCCACCTGTGGGGACACTCACTGAGAGTTTGGGGACAGGGACACCCCATGCTGGGGACAACAATCTGGGGACACCCACTGTGGGCATAGGGAAAGGAACACCCATGACAGGGCACAGGGAAGGGGACTCCCATATCGGGGGGGCACCGGGACAGGGACATCCCTGCCAGGTAAGGCCAGGGACAGGGACAGATACAGAGACAAAAACAGGGACGTCCCCGTACTGAGCCTGTCCCTCCCCACCAAAGGCAGTTCTGTGGGGCCGGGCCCTGTGTGCTGGACATGGGTAGACCAGAACCCTCCAGGTCACTTCCTGAAACCGTCACCCCCTGCCACCTGCTATGGCACCTCCCAGTACCCCTAACCCCTGTCACCTCTAAGCCCACCTTGATACCTCTTACACCCCTGGACCCCATACCCCTCCCTGACACCTTGTCACCTGTCACCTCATGGTTTCCATCTCTCCTGTCACCCCTAACCCCCCCATTATGGCTGTCCCTGACCACCTCACTCCTTCCCTGGTCCCCCTGACCCACCTCTTTGTCCCCCAGGTCAAAGGAGCATCCCCATGGCCCCCTTCCACCTCAGAGGACTCCTCCTGGCCACCACAGCCCTGGCAGTGGCCACCAGGATCCTCTGAGCCACAAGGCCACCAGGGCCACAGGCTCACTAGGGTCACTGTGGTCCCTGTGGCACCCATGGCCACCACGGATGCCAAGGTCACTCCATCCCTGTGGCCGCCATCATCAGCAAGACCACCAAAACCCCCAGGGAAATAAGACCCCAAAAGCTACCGAGGCCAGCACTGCCACTGTGACCGCCTTGGCAGTTATTGCCACCATGAGGTCTCCAGGGCCACCACTACCACTGTTGCAACTGCGACCACCACAGCCACTCTGGCCCCATGGTCACAATAACCACCAAGGCCACTGCGACCACCTTGATCATCAGGACTGCAGGAGCCACAAGGATACCACAGCCACTGTGACCAATGTGGCCACCAAGGCCATTGTGCAAAGCAATTCTATTAAATAATATTATCAAAACAATTCTATTAAGTAAATCTGTCCAAATTTTTCTGTCCACAGCCATCCAAAAGTGACAATTCCTAAGCAGGGCTCCATGTCACTTCCCACACCAACACTCGTGGGAGCATGTCTTTCTCTCAGCCTTGGGGAGAATCCTTGGGGAGCATTCCCTTCCTGAGGCAGGAACCTCACAGGCATTTCATTCCAAGCAGGAACAGGGGAGAGGAATCTCTGTCTGAGAGGGGACTGGGTATTCCCAGGGTCAGATGATGCACAGCCACACCCAGCACTGGTGCTTCATCCTCAGTTGTCACTTCGGGGTTGGGTGTTTGGGCTGGTTTTGGGCCAATTCAGCAGCAAAAATAGCACCAGACCAGGCTGCACTCAGTGCAGCCCCAATGGCCACAAATGGGGCATTAACCCTTGGTCATATTCCAGGCAGAGCATCCTGCCACTTCAGGGGGACCTTAAAGCCTGGATATATGCTGTGATTCTGTTGTTCTGTGAAATTGGGAGGTTCAAGAGAGGGAGGGCAGGTCCTGCCCCTGGAAAGGGACAGTCCCCTGTTCCTCTCCAGGCAGGAGGGACCTGCTGGAGCAGCTCTAGAGAAGGACCTGGCATGATGGTGGGTGACCAGTGGAGCTGGCCATGTGGCCTGTAACCAGGATGGATCCAGGGGATGTTGGGAAGAGCAAGGCCAGGAGGTCAGCTAGTGTTCTGTCCCTGCCCTTCCGAGCGAGGCACATCAGGAGTGCTTTGTCCAGCTCTATCCAGTGCCATGTCCAGCTCTGTCCAGTGCTGTGTCCAGTTCTAGGCTGGTCTTGACCCAATCCTGCGCTCAGCAATGACGCTGCCTGAGCTGGGAGGTTGGGCCAGGTGCCCACTCTGGGTCCTTCCAGCCTGACCCATTCTGGGATTTGGGGATTCTGGCAGTTGCAGTTTGGGGATTGTCCACAGGAGGGCAGCAGAGAGCATGGGAAATCAGCAGCACTGCGCATGCGCCGCTCCCGGCTGCAGTTCCGGGTGCCAACAGCAGGCGGCAGCACGAGCTGCTGGCGCTGCGAGCTGTGTCTGTCCGAAATTTCCCTCATTCTTTGCCTCTCGATCATGATGAAAGTTGAGACCACCGGGGAAAGGAGAAGATCCTGTTCTGAAAATCCAGGTCTGACTTGTCCCCCAAACCAAATTATTGTCTACGGGTGTGTTTGCTCGACTCATGGAACACTGCACCCGAGAAGGGGCAGTGTGCTCTCCTTCGCCTGCATCACTTAGCAACGCTGGCCCTGGAATTTCTCCACCCTCCTGACTTGGCTGGACTTTCTCTGTGGAATGACCTTTTCGGTGGTCACCACAAAAAGACCCTCCATTCACCATACATCAACCACGGTGACAGAGATGTGAGAAGATTCTCCTCTCAAGGACTGAGACATTGACCCCCTACATGGAAAAGCCCCGTCTTCTTCCCTAAAAGACTGAGACTGAAATCCCTACCATGGGGTGGGGGAAGGCATGTGTGGGAAATGCCGGGTAACCAAAGCAAGTTTGCAAGCGACCACTGGACCGAGAAGACAATGGTTCTTGCCTGCTGCTGATGGACTTGCTGTACAACGCCTACTGCTGATGGACTGCTGATGGACTTTCTGTACCCTTTCTCAATAGACTGTTTTGAAATGTCTGTCCTCCCCCCAGTCAAAAAGGACTATAAAAGAGGTTAGAGCTGACTGGTACCCTTGAGATCTCCCCTGACGTGAAGACGACAGGCTCTTCATCAACTGGACTTCGAGGGACTTTGTCATCCACATGTCTGGTAGCTATACACTTCCTTTCTTTTCCTCTCTTCTTTTTCCTTATTCTTTCCCTTCTCTTCATTCCCCTTCTCCCCAACGCATTTTTGTTGTTGTTATTCAATAAAAGTGTGTTTGTTTTGATTTTACTGCAAAACCCCCTTGTCGTGTCAGTTTTTGAACCCTGAGATCAGTGAAAAGAACCTTCATGAATCACGTCCTTAGGACAGATCGTGACACGAGCGCCCGCCCCGCCCCATGCCAGCCCCAGGGGCTCTGCAATGGTTTGGGATGGAGCGACCTTAAAGCGCGTCCGGTGCCAGCCCTGCCATGGGCAGGGACATCTTCCCTGGGCAGCTCCAGGGCCCACCCAGCCTGGCCTTGGACCCTTCCTGGGAAGGGGCAGCCACAGCTTTGGTATAGATGGGCAATATGATGATTGACTCTTCCAATTGAGGGATGAATATTGTGTCTATGTTAAGAGAAGTTTTGTTGATGCATGGTTATGTTATTGTAGCTGTTTGGACACCCACTGCTCTCCTCACAATCCCCTTTCCCCCTCTCTGTGTTGTTGCCACCGGACAGCCCTGGTTTGTCAGGGATATGTGGAGGGAGGGCGTGTACCTGTGTCCCTGGGCAGTTGGGAATGGGAGAAGCTATTGCTGGGGAGGCGTGGCATGACAAAACCTCACCTCCAATCACACTGCAGGAAGGTCTCCATCAATAGACAGCAAGGAAGCGTCAACTGGCAGGCTTTGGGAGGGCTCAGGGATATAGAGCAAATTTTTTTTTACATGTGTGACTGCTTATGCATATGTATTTGGCTGATTCAGTACCGGGGGTGTAAAAGGCAGAGCTGCCATTTTGTGGCTGAGACTCTGGCTGCAGCTAAGCATAGCGCGTAGGATTCAAGTGGAACAACATTTTTGCTATCGAACATTTGAGCAGAAAAATTCACCTTGCAAGAGGTTTCCTTGCACAGAGGAGACACAAGAGTCTTGTAATTTTATTCATGGAAAAAGGCAAGAGGCCATGGGGAATTTCCCCATGGGGTCTCTCAAAGTGCTGGATGATGCAGCCTCCTTTTTATCCCAATTTCCCAGCCGTATCTCCCACTCCCCTTCCCCATTGGCGGAGGTATTTGGAAGGTGCAGACTTGCTACCGAACATCCCCCTTGCTATGCACCTTGCTCTTCTGTAACACAGACACATGACCACTAAAATGAGCTTTAACTTCACCCTGAGTGGGGAAATCATTATTCCTAAGTGTGTTAAGTCTTTGTTCTTCTTCTCAAAGTTCAGGAATTTCCCAGGACCTTGGCTGAGCTGCAGTCCATGTCAATGAGGAACATTTTCTGAAACTGATAGTTTCTCCAGTCACTTCCTTATCTACAAGTCCCAGGCCTTAACTACCACCAGATCCACACAATCTGTTTGTAAAGAAACATTCCTCTTATTTCTTTCTAGGCTGAACTAATTGGGATGTGGAAATAGAATTTGCTTGGCTTCAAATCCTGAATATGTGGGAAAACACAGAATTTGGGCAAGAATGCAAATAAATGAATGTCCAAAGAAGTAAAGGGCAGTTAATGAAATGTTGAGGGGTGGGGAGCAGGTAGGATTTTCTCTTTCTCTTCTCCTCTTCCACTTTTTCACCCAGGGAAAATGGCAGTGGTGGCCTCGGTAGCATTGGTTGCCTCTTTTCTCTGAGGGTCCTGGTGGCCTTGGTGATCGTGGAGACCACAGTGACCTTCATTGCCTCGTGGCTCAGACAATCCTGGTGGCCACTGCCAGGGCTGTAGTGGCCAGGAGGAGCCCTCTGAGGTGGGAGGGGGCTCTGGGGATGCTCCTACCTTGGAGGAAAAAGAGGGGGATGAGTGGTCCATGCAGGTGAGGGGGTGGATGGGGGTCAGAGAGAGGTCAGAGATTACAGTGGTACAGGGGGGGCCATGAGGGGGGATCAGGTTGGACGGAGGACCATGGGGGTGGGGATCAGGGGGGCCAGGAGGGCCGTGGGTTGTGTCACAGTTTCAGAGGGGTCGGTAACACAGGGTGAGGAGAGATGAGGCCCGTGGCTGGTAGGAGGGGTGGGGGTGACCAGTGGCTGGGTTCCAGGAGGGGGATTGGTGGTCAGGGGGCCATGAGTGCTTTAGGGATGATGGGGTGTCAGGGGGGCAGTGGGGTAATAAGGGAGCAAAAGGTTTCAGGGGGGACATGGTGGGCTTTAGGACTGACAGTGGTCAGGGGTATATAGGGGGTGCCATGAGCAGTGTCAGGGGGGTGTGAGAGGGCCGGGGGGGTCAGGGTGGTCCTGGCCCACCTGCATTGAGCACGCAGGGCCTGTCCCCACAGAGCTGGTCTGCAGAGGGCAGGGACAGAGTCAGCACAGGGTGGTCCCTGTCTCTGCCCCTTTCCCCATCCCTGTCCCTGACCTGCTCTGGAAGGGGTGCTCCTGCCCCTCCCAGATGTGGGGGTCCCCATCCCTGTGCCATGTCATGGGTGTCCCTGTCCCTGTCCCCCATCACCTGTGGGTGTCATTGTCCCCCATGCCTTATCAGGGATGTCCCCATACCCACAGAGGGTGTCCCTGTCCTCCGGGTTTTCCCTGTGATGTCATGTCGTAGCCACTCGCAGCTGTATCTGCTGAAGGTCCCGCTGGAGCGGAGCTGGATCAGCGCCCTGTCCCCTTCCTGGGTGACACCGGTGACTTCGAAGGTCTCAAAGGGCGGGATCAGCACCTCCTCCTCACCAGAACTGGAGGAGAATTCTCGGATGTCTGCGCCGTAACACGTCTGCACCTGGAACACCGTGTCTGCCCCAAATTGCTGAGCGATCTCTTTACGCAGCGATGTCGATGTGAATCGACCGAACCGCACGGTGTCGCCACGCCGCCCCTCAAACCGCACCCCGCGCACCCCCCGGAACACATGGTGGCATCGGGGTCCCCGAGCGTCCCTCAGTGTCGCCAGGGCGTCGGTCAGCAGGAAGTGCAGCGTTTTGAAGTGGAAGTTGTCGCGGTATTCCTGGCGGGAGCGCCCGGCCGTGCGCACGGCATCGTTGAACTCCTTGTACAGGTCCTTCATTGTGTAGGTCATGAGGGCGACGGCCTGGGCTGGGGACAGGGGGGTCACAGGGGGCCCCCGCCTCCACCACTCGGCCGCAGCCTTCACCCAGACCCGGGCGAACAGAGGATTCTGCTGGAGCTTGAAGCGGTTGAGGGCTGGCAAAAACTCGGTCATGGCTTTTTGGCAGCCCCGGTACTGGTCATCAAAGGAGTCCCAGGCCATGTCCAGGGGCACCACGGTGATGGCCACGGTTGAGGTGGTCATTGCCAGCAGTGCCAGGGTCCAAAGCAGGGGATCCAGAGAGGGGAGAGGCCACCATGAGCAGTGTGGGACACTGGGGGACACTGGGAAACTGAGAGGACACTGCGGGACAGAGGGAACACTGAGGAACGTGGCAGAACGCTGATGGGACACTGAGAGGATGCTGAGGGGACATGGAGAAACATGGAGGGACACAGGGAAGGTCCCTCAGTCAGGGATTGGGGAAGGAGGGTGGTGTTAGCCCAGGGGGAGGGTAGCCTTTGCCAAGAGATCCCTGTACACATCCTGGGAGCCTGATCTCAAATCCTGGGGTCACTCCTGGATGTCCCAGTGTCCTCCAGTCCCTCCAGGGATCAAAATTTCACACTCCCAGTCTTGAGTCCTTCCCCAGTGTCCCTTCACTCCCTCCCAGGACCCCAGTCCAAATCTGGGGATCACCCCCTGCCCCCTGCAGTGTCCCCCAGCCTTCCCATGGCCCCAGTCCCACTCCCAGCCCCCCCTCCCCCCCGATGCCCCCCAAAGCCCAGCAAATCCCAGTGACATGTCCCCCAGTGTCCCCCAGCTTCCCCCAGGATTCCAGTCCCATGTCACATTCTCCCCCAGGGTCCCCCACAGTTCCCCCCAGGGCCCTAATCCCGATACCACGGACTCGTCTCCCCCCCAGGTGTCCCCAAAGGCCCCCAGCCCCTGATACCGAAATCGGACGGAGTGAACTCCCTGATGGAAGTGGAGGTACCAGAAAGGCAGAATTATTTATGAGCTTGGACTCACAGCAGATCTCTCCTGGTCCTGCAGGTCAGGGGGGACTTTACATCATAGAATCTATCCATCATACTTATACATATTCATCAAAATGCACTTCCTACCTACTACAAAACCAGCACTTTTCCCGTAAATAATCTCGAGCAATTCTCGAAGCAAATGGCAAGTGAGTTTCTCTGTTTGCTCTTTTTCTGCTGCCAGTTCCAGAGCTCTTTGTAACACATCGAGCTCCTCTCCTTGTTCCACATCTTCTTGCAGTTATGGAGAGCAGAGTATATACCATGAACTTTTGTCCCAAATTGGATTTCTTGGCCACTTGGATGAGAAGAACAGTCACTGCTATGGCCCACATTCACCTGGGCCAATCCTGGCTGATGCAGAGTTGTTTGGAAGAGCACCCCACAGGTCTCCTGAAGTCTCCCCCACAAAGGAGGCCCCAGAATGACCTTTGATTTGGACTTCTGTGGAAAGACGTGTTCTGTAACTCATACATGGCCCTGATGTTCACATGTCCCATGGGATTTCCTCTCCTTTGAGCTTTTTGTGTACCAATGACAGCACAGGGCCCTGGGTGTCCTGGCTACCACCCAGCTGCCCAAAGGAGTGGCCTGACCCTGGGAATGTCCAGTCCCCTCTCAGAGATTCCTCTCGCCTGTTCCTGCTTGAAACCTCCCTCGGGAAGGGAATGCTCCCCAAGGATCCTCCTTGAGGTTGGGAGAAAGAGACGTTCCCACAAGTGTTGTTCTGGGGAGTGACATTGAGCCCCGCTTAGGAATTGTCACTTTTTGCTGTCTTTGTCAGAATTCTTTAAGAGAATTGTTTTGATAGAATCATTTAATTGAATTGCTTTGCACAAGGGCCTTGGTCCCTGTGGCTGTGGTAGCCTTGTGGCTCAGGGAGTCTTGGTGGTTGTGGTGGCCACAGTGGCCTTGGTGCTTATTGTGACCATGGTGGCCATAGTGTCAGTGGTGGCCTTGGTAGCCTTGGTGGCCTCATTTCTCTGAGGGTCCTGGTGGTCTTGGTGATTGTGGTGGCCACAGTGATGAGAGTGACATTGGTGCCATGGTGGCCATGGTTGCCGGAGTGACCACAGTGACCTCGGAGACCACAGTGGCCTCGTGGCTCAGAGAATTCCAGTGGCCATTGCCAGGGCCGTGGTGGCCAGGAGGAGTCCTCCAAGTTGGAAGGAAGCCCTGGGGACGCTCCCACCTGGGGGACAAAGAGAGGCATGAGGGGGATCATGGGAGGAGTGGGGGCATCAGTTACGGCCATAATGGCAGGTTAGGGGTGGCAGGAGAGGTGACATGAGGTGACAGGTGACATGGTGTCAGGCAGGGCACAGGGAGTACAGGCACCAGGGAGGCCAGGGGGGTCTTGGGGTGCTTAGGGGTGACAGGGGTCAGGGGTAGTCAGGGGATGACATGGGGGGTGACAGGGAGTGACAGGGGTTCAGGGAGTGACATGGGGCTTCCCAGCCCACCCACATCCAGCACACAGGGCCCATCCCCACAGCGCTGCCTTTGGTGGGGAGGGACGGGATTGGAATGGGGGCATCCCTGTCTTTGTCCCTGTCCCTGTCCCCTCTCAGATGTGGGGGTCCCCATCCCAGTGCCCTGTCATGGGTGTTCCTGTATCCATGCCCACAATGGATGTCCCCAAACTTTGTGTCCCCAGCATGGGGTGTCCCTGTCCCCACACTCTCAGTGAGTATCCCCACCCTCTGTGCCCTGTCATGGGTGTGCCATGTCCACTGTTGGTGTCCCCATGGCCACAGTGGGTGTCCCCATCACCCCAGGCTGTCACCTTGCAGCCACTCGCAGTTGTAGTTGCTGAAGGTCCCGGTGGAGCGCAGCTCGATCCTCGCCCTGCCTCCTTTCTGACTGATGTGGGACACTGGGGGACACAGAGGGGACACAGAGGAGACACGAGGAGGGTTCCTCAGTGAGGGACTGGGCAGGGGAGTGGGGTCAGCCCAGGGGGAAGGGAGGCACTGCTGGCCAGCAGACCCCTGGGCATGTCTGGGGTCCCTGACCCCAAATCCTGGGGTTACTTATGCCTCCCCAATGTCTCCCAGCCCCCAGGGACCCCAATCCCACAGTACCATGGGCCCCCAGAAGCCCAACCCTACTCCCCTGATGACAAGTCCCTCAGCCCCCATAGGACACTAACCCAAATCCTGGGGTCACTCCCTGAGCTCCTCATTGTCCCCCTCGGCCTGTCCCCAGACTCCACTCCCAGTCCCAGTCCCCAGTTTCTTCAGTGTCACCCCAGAACCTCAGCACAAATCCTGGCATCTCGCCCTGCCCCCACAGTGTCTCCCAGGCCCCCCCATGCCCCCAATCCCACTCTCACCTGTGCCCCCCCCCCATTTTCCCCCAGAGCAGCCCAAGACCCCATTCCCAGTCCTGTGACTCCCCCAGTGTCCCCGCTGGACAGCAATCCCAATCCCAATCCCACCATCATATGCCCAAACCCAGGGGTCCCCTGGAGTCCCCCCAGCCCCAATACCGAAATCGGCCGGAGTGAACTCCCTGGTGGAACTGGAGGTATCAGAGAGCTGGGATTCCCTATCAGCTCAGACTCACAGCAGATCTCTGCTGGTCCTGCAGCTCAGGGGGACTTTGCCACACGGAATTTATCCAGCAAAATTATAAATATTTATTAAAATGGGTTTCCTATCTAATACAGAAACAGCATTTTTGCTGTAAATAGGTGGCATGGCTCCACCTCTCTCTGGAAATCCCCTTATTGTCCTGGAGAATTCCTGAACAGTAATCAGGAAGCCATTTCAATGAGTGCCCCAATATCCCACGACCTCACCTCGAACTTTCACTTTCGTAAGGCATTGCTCCTTCTGTGTTACAGAACTTGTCAAAAACCGTTCCCTTCATCTCTTTCTCCACTGCTCCAAGCCACGTTTACTGTCCTCTGTAAATTCTTTCACATCCTTTTATCATTTTTGGCAGTCAGACTTTAAGATCTACCCAGCACCTCCAGCATGTGAGGAAAAGCCACACTGTGAAAAGCCAAGTGTCCACAAAGCAGTCCTGAAACTTGATTGGAATAAAGGGACAGAGTTTCCACAGCCACACCCCTGTGGGGTTTCTCTCTCGAGGTATCAGAGGGCACAGCCTCCTTTTATCCCAAACTCCCAGCCTCATGTTGCCCTCTCTCTTTTTCCATGGGCTGAGCAACCAGGAAGGTGCAGCGGTCCCAAAACAATTACCCCACATCCCCCTTGAACCTGACATTTTCTCCCAAAGTTCAGAAGTCCAGGCTGTCTGGAGTATGGAATAGACTTTGTGGGGACCCATTTCTCTTATTAGCCGAAAGTTCAGGACTTCAAACTTTCTGGTCAAACCACCAAGGATCTGTGACAAACTTCATGTCTGTAGAGACATCAAGACCCATTTTGAAGACACTGACAGCAACTTCTCCTAAAGACCCGAACCCACTGAGCTATTTTTCAAAGACGTCACCACCCATCTTTCCTATAAAACCCTTCCCTGTGGCGGTGGTGATGCCCTGGCACAGGCTGCCCAGAGAAGCTGTGGTGGCCCCATCTTTGGAAGGGTCCAAAGCCAGGCTGGAGGTGTCTGGAGCAGCCCGGGCCGGGGAAGATGTCCTGCCTGAAATAAGCTGGGACAGGGACAGGGACAGGGAGAGAGCTGGGCAGCCCTGGGAGAGGAAAGGCTGGATCTGGACCCCCAGGAAGAGCAGGGGGATGCGGAGCCCCAGGGACAGCGGGGTGCTGCACCCCCTTCCCACTGCTCCGTGGTCTCAGAAACGCCCCCAGACCCCCAGGAGCAGCGCTGTGCCGAGCTCCTCCGAGCTCATCGGGAGCACAGCCTGCTCCCAGCAATTCCTGCTGGATAACCAGCTCCTCCTTTAACCAACAGCCCTGGGAACTCATTTTTCCTGCCTGAAGAACAGCCCCAGTGGAACATTGTCTCTGTGGAACTCCCAGAGAGAGCTCCTGGCCCAGATGGAAAACCACCGTGGCCAAAGTCCAGCCTCTCTGCTGCGACCTGCAAACACTTCTGGGAGCCTTGGAGCATTCCCTGCAGGGGCCTCACCCTCGCTGTGCTGGAGAACCAACACCCCTGGGCCCTCCCCGAGCCCTTCCCGGAGCCCCGGGGCGTTTCTCACAGCTGTGCGAAAAATGTCCATTTTATGGTTGGCTTTTCGCTGATATTAACATGAATATTGTATGTGTTATGTTAGACAGTTATGCTGCATTAATTTCTTTAAGTAGTGTGTTAAATGTAGTTTTAGGTTATAAAATAATGCTAAAATAGAAACTATGTACGTGGGATATTTTTTTAAAGAAAGGAATGAGGAACTCCCACTGAGACAGCAGCCACAGGACACCTGAACTTTTCAGGGAAACTAAAATAGAAACTATGTACGTGGGATATTTTTTTAAAGAAAGGAATGAGGAACTCCCACTGAGACAGCAGCCACAGGACACCTGAACCTTTCAGGGAAAAATAATTTATTGCCCCTTTATCAGAAGAAACTAACTTCTTCCTGCCTCGCTCAGCCCTGCAGACACCATCAGGATTCAGAGGAAATTGTTGACACTGACCAGCCAGAATACTTTGTTTGAATGGAATTCATGCATCATGCATGAGGTGCATGAATATGCAACAGGCTGTTGCTTTTAAGGGTTAATCCTCTGTTAATGTGTGTCCTTTTCGGGCTTGTTTTGCCCAGAAAAAGGTACCCGGACCGTCTGTAACTCTTTGTTTTTATTGTCTCATATTGTCCTAACCACAATTGCTCAAATTGTTATTACTCTAATTATATTACTATTTTTATAAGCATTTTATTGCGATGAAACTTTTAACATTTTAAAGAAGCGATGGGCGTTTTTCGCAGGTGTGACCCTGTCCCTGCACCTGTGCACCCCCTGTGCTGTCAGGAACACAAAATCACGGATTTGTTAAATCCAAGAGCTCTGGGTGCCAGGGGTGCAGACCCAAACCGGGATTGTGAAAAACACCAGTCACTTGTTTTTAAATTTTTTAAAGTTTTATAGCAATAAAATGGTTATAAAAATAGTAATGTAATTAGAGGAATAACAATTTGAACAGCTGAGATTAGGACAATACAAGACAATAAAAACAAAGAGTTAATGACAGTCCGGGTACCTCTTTCTGGGCAAAGTAAGCCCGAAAAAGGACACACATTAACAGAGGATTAACCCTTAAAAGCAACAGCCTGTTGCATATTCATACATCTCATAAATTACATTCAAACAAAGGATTCTGGCTGGTCAGTGTCGGCTTCTTCCTCTGAATCCTGATGGTGTCTGAGCAAGATGGGAAGAACTCGGTAGGAGAGGAATAAATTATTTTTCTCTGAAAGATTCAGGTGTCCTGTGGCTGCTGTCTCAGTGCGAGTCCTCTTTTTTAAAAAAGTATCTTACATAGCACAGTTTCTATTTTAACATTATGATATAACCTAAAACTATATTTAACACACTACTTAAGAAAATTAATTCAGCATAGCTTTCTAACATAACACATACAATATTCATTTTAATATTTGCAAAAAGCCAATAATAAAATACACATTTTTCACAAGGATGAACACGTTTTTATACCCTTATCGTTATATACCTACATATTAATTATTAAACTTATATTGTTCTATTGAATACATTGATTTCATCCAATCATGGATTTTTGTAATTCTCATCAAACCCCCCCAAACATAATTTCTCATGATTCTTGTTACGATTAAACAATAATTATATCCAATTACCAAAGAATCATTGCATCTAGTGATATCATTTATCATTAAGTGATTATACAGGCGCAGCCTCATGTTTTCCCAGGGCCTACCAGGGCTATCCTTCCTTTCCAACTCCCCTGATATTCCATGATTTTAGAAGCATTTTATCCCTGTGCTGTCCCTGCCAGCTCCTCAGCTCTGTTTGGGGATGTTCCCCTGGGATCCTTCACCCTTTGGATGCGGGCTGAGTCAGGCTGGGGTGATTTTAGCTTTAGGTTGGCCAGTGTTTGATTTTTGTCTCTGTGCTTTAACCCCTGAGTGGGCAGCAGAGCGAGCTTTGCCCACGAACCTCGTCGTGGTTTTGCTTTTATTCCAAACCTCCTTTTGCTGATGCCTTTGCTGGTGGTTCTTTTAAGTGGCCTCAAGCCTCTCACGTGCCACAAAATGTTAAATGGCAAAATAAAACCAGTAAACTGTGGCAGTGCCAGCAGTTCACATCTGGGAGTATGTCACCACATGCTGGAAAGTTGAATTGTTTTTGTAAATTGTCTCTTTTCGCTATTGGGGGTTAAAAATTTCAGCCATAAGGGAATTCCTGAGTTGTGATAGAGCTAAAATGGCATTCCCATGAGTTGTGGATGCAGCTGATCCTGGCCCTCAGCAGGGCAGGGAGCTCTGTGTGGGATCAAGCAACAGTGAGAGGAAAATGTTTAGAATTTGCCTGATTTACTGCAGATTTTAAAATCTGTGCAGGTTTTTTGTGAAGCGTGAGAAGGATTCGTTAGCTGTGCTGCTGAGCTTTAGTTCTTCATTGCAGCTGGGCAAACTTAAAAAAACTTTAAACCTTAAACCTTAAAGTTTTCCACCACGTGATATTACACACTTCTATTCAAATTACACATCCTCTGTTCTAATTCTTCTATTCAAATTACACAAATTACAGCTGGGGGAACAAAGGCTGTGGCCGAAGGAGTTGTGGAATCACCTGGTCTCTATCTTTTAAATATTCTAAATTACTGGCATTTAAATATTTTAAGTTACTGGAAGTTTTGTCAGCTGGCAGAACCTGGTTTTCCCTGAAAAACACTTGGCAGAGGTGTTATTTCAGTGAAAGAACTTTGAGAAAACACAGTTCCAGAGTTTTTCATCACTGCACATGAAATATTCCAAGCTGATGATTCCATCTCGTGTTCCTGGCAGGAATGCTGTGTGTGCAGCAGCTGGGGTTTGGGATGCAGGGATTTGGGGATGCTGGGATTTTGGGACTGAAGGGATTTTGGGATGCTGGGATTTGTGATGCTGTGTCTGCAGCAGCTGGGGTTTGGGGATGCAGGGATTTTGGGGTGCAGGAATTTGGGCTGCAGGGATTTTTGGGATGCTGGAGTTTTGGGATACCATGTCTATAGCAGCTGGGGTTTGGGATGCTGGAATTTGAGGATGCTGGGATTTGGGGATGCTGTGCCTACAGCAGCTGGTGTTTGGAATGCTGGGGTTTGGGATGCAGGGATTTTGACACGGAGGGATTTGGGGATGCTGGGTTGGTGGGATGCAGGGATTTTGGGATTCTGAGATTTGGGGATGCAGAGATTTGGGGATGCTGGGATTTGAGGATGCCATGCTCCAGAGTCCTTCACCTGCAGCCAAACCCGGGGGTGGCTGAAATCACCTCAGTTTATAGCCGTGGTTGTTGTTTTAGGGGTGTTTTTTTGTGTGTGTGAGTTGATTCCCAGGCTTGTCCCTGGCAGTTGCGTGGGGAGTGAGCAGGGAAGCCTCTGTTGGTCTGACAATTCACTCCTGGAGCTCAGCTGGAGCCTGGAGCAGAGCTCCAGCTCGATCCCTCCTGTTCCCAATGGCACCAGAGCTCCCGGGGATGGTCCCTGGCACCTCCCTCCTGCAGAGCCCCAGAGCTGCTGCACTGAAAACCATCATTTCATGGAATTCTGGAAAAGCCCTCTCCATTTCACCCCAGTGCCGTGGGCAGGGACACCTTCCACCACAGGCTGCTCCAAGCCCCATCCAACCCTGGCCTTGAGCCCTTCCAGGGCCGGGGCAGCCACCTCCTCCCTGGAACTGAAGGAGAACATCCGTATGGATCTAGCCCATAAATGTATTGGATGGATCCTTGCGACAAGAGCTCTTCAGTGTTCCCACTGGCAGAAGGATTTGGTCGCCTCCCTGCTTGGTTCCTGCAGGTCAGGGCCAGGTGCTTTGGGATGCGCTTTGGGGTCATCATTTCATGGAATTCTGGAAAAGCCCTCTCCATTTCACCCCAGTGCCGTGGGCAGGGACACCTTCCACCACAGGCTGCTCCAAGCCCCATCCAACCCTGGCCTTGAGCCCTTCCAGGGCCGGGGCAGCCACCTCCTCCCTGGAACTGAAGGAGAACATCCGTATGGATCTAGCCCATAAATGTATTTGATGGATCCTTGCGACAAGAGCTCAAAGCCTTCAGTGCTCCCACTGGCAGAAGGATTTGGTCGCTTCCCTGCTTGGTTCCTGCAGGTCAGGGCCAGGTGCTTTGGGATGCGCTTTGGGGTGCTTTGGGGTGCACTTTGGAGTGGTTTGGGGTGCTTTGGGTGGTTCGGGGTGCTTTGGGTGGTTCGGGGTGCTCTGGGGTGCGCTTTGTGGTGCTTTGGGGTGGTTCGGGGTGCTTTGGGGTTCATTGGGGTGCTTTGGGGTGCTCTGGGGTGGTCTGGGGTGCTGGGGGGTGCTCTGGGGTGCTCTGGGGTGCTTTGGGGTGGTTCGGGGTGCTCTGGGGTGCTTTGGGGTGGTTCGGGGTGCTCTGGGGTGCTTTGGGTGCTCTGGGTGCTTCGGGGTCAGTGGCCCGCCCTGGCAGGCAGGCTGTCCCTGCGGCGGCGCGCTGGCGTGAGCTGGGCACAGCGGTTCTCCCGGAGCAGCTGCTCCTGCTGGTCCCGCAGCCGGGTCCTGGCATCCCTGAGGAGCTGGCAGTGCTGGAGGAGCCCCAGCAGCTCGTGGCGCAGGAGCCTGTTCTCGGCCTTCACCTGCTCCACGTGCTGGATCAGAGCCTGCAGCGCCACCTCCTCCGCCCCCCAGGTGAGCCGCTGCATCCTCTGCTGGAACTCCTGCTCGCACTCGGCCTTCTTCTGCAGGAACCTGCTCCTGACGGCGTGGGTCTCCTCAGCACAGCGGATCCTGGTCACGCGCAGCTCCTTCTCCAGCGCCTTCACCCTCTGCTCCGCCTGCACCTTCTGCTCCTTGCAGGGCTCCAGCTGCTCCAGCTCCGTGTCCAGGCGCGAGGCCTCGGCCTCCGTGTCCCGCAGGGCGCTCCGCACCTCCTGCTCCTTGCCGGCGTAGCGCGGCACCAGCTGCTCCTTCTGCGCCTGGATTCGGGCCAGATCCCGGCAGTTCTGCTCGTTCAGGGTGATGACCATGCCCGGCGGGTCCCGGCTGAGCTTTGCTCCGCAGCTCAGGTAAGACTGGCTCTGCTCCTGGATGCGCTGGGCTTCCTTCTCCAGGTGTTTGCTGCCCCGCAGGAGCTGCTCCGCCCTTCCCAGGTAGGTGTCCAGGTGCTGTGTGAGGATCCTGCATTCTCCCTGCAGGTACAGCTTCCTCTCCCGGACAGGGTCCTCTGTGTCGCTGCTTTCTTGGGGTGCCTCTTCATCCTTGCTCTTCTTTGTTTTGGATGCCATATCCCAATCAAACTGAAAAACTGAAACAGAAGAAAAAACATCAGCTCAGAGAGAAGGTTTTTGCCCCAGTACTGCCCTTGAGTTTCCAACTGGTTCCTCCAGCAGCTCCAATGTTTGACCCAAAACTGTTTGGTGCCATTCCTGGATTTGCGTTTCCCAACCCGATTTGCCTCAGGAGAGAAACAAAAACGCACATTTTTAAAGATTTCTCTTTTTTTGCCACATAGTGTTGGGATATTCCTGCAGTTTGGAGGAAAAGTGCCATTCTGCCCCATTCCTCCCTCACTGATTCCAGTGTTTAAAGAGGCAGCTGCATCCCAAACCAGTACCTCCCGTCCAAAACCAGTATCTCACATCCCAATTTCAGGAGATTCTATTTTAAAAAAAATATTTTTCAGCATTAATTTAATGACATTCAGGTATTGAAACCAGTATCTCACATCCCAATTTCAGGAGATTCTATTTTAAAAAATATTTTTCAGCATTAATTGAATGAGATTCAAGTTTTTAAACACTTTCTAAGCATTAATTTCAGGACTGGCTGAATTTCTGAACTATTTATTCCAGTGTAGAATGCTGGAATTCAGGATTTAAGCTGGAGTCTGACAAGTCTAATGGTTTTAGCGAATATTTGTAATTACAAATTCTCTCATTTCCTAATACAACTCATGCAAATTCCTAAGGAAAAAAAAATGCAAAGTTCCAGAAGATGGGTGAAAACCAGAATGAATCCAGCAAAATCCCAGCCCAGGCTGCAGTGATATAGGGAATTTTGGGGGGTTGGTGCAGGGGATGTGTGAGCGTCAGAGAATTCCCACATCCCCATGGGAAAAGGACAAAGTTGGGATTATAAAATGTGGTAATTTAGGGCACTGACCTCCCCTGCTGCCAGGTTTTCCCGGGTCCCACGGCTCCCAGCTTGCTGCGGGCTGGCTCTGTGTGTTTGAGCCGTGTCCATGGAGATGAGCTGAGGTCACAGGGGAGGGCTGCAGGGGGCCCTGCAGGGGGATCCCCCCAGCCGGGTTCCATGGGG
>NW_024499686.1:0-1355 GCF_017590055.1 Onychostruthus taczanowskii
CAAAAATCCCCAAAATCCCCAAAATCCACCCCCCAAATTCCCGTCCCGCGCCGAACCCACACAGAGACAGAAAAAAAAAAAAATTATTTTTAACCTGAAAAAGGCTCCGGGCTCTTCTTTGTGCCCCTCCCCCTCCCCCTTCCTTCTCATTTCCCCTTTTATTCGGATTTTCCCATTAAAAAATCCCATTTTGTTCTGATTTTCCCATTAAAAAATCCCCTTTTATTCGGATTTTCCCATTAAAAAATCCCATTTTTAGTCTGAATTTCCCCCATTTTAGTCTGATTTTTCCCCATTTTATTCTGAATTTTTTTCCCCATTTTATTCTGATTTTTTCCCCTTTCATTCTGATTTTTTCCCATTTTATTCTGATTTTTTCCCATTTTAAAAATCCCATTTTCTTCTGATTTTCCCCCGATTTTATTCTGGTTTTTCCCACTTTAAAAATCCCATTTCATTCTCATTTTTCCCCCTTTACTCTCATTTTTCCCATTAAAAAATCCCATTTTTATTCTGATTTTTCCCCATTTTCTTCTGATTTTCCCCCGATTTTATTCTGGTTTTTCCCACTTTAAAAATCCCATTTCATTCTCATTTTTCCCCCTTTACTCTCATTTTTCCCATTAAAAAATCCCATTTTTATTCTGATTTTTCCCCATTTTCTTCTGATTTTTCCCCAATAAAAAATCCCATTTTTAGTCTGAATTTCCCCCATTTTATTCTGATTTCCCCCCATTTTATTCTGATTTTTTCCCCCATTTTATTCTGATTTTCCCCCTTTTATTCTGATTTTTTTCCCATTTTATTCTGATTTTTTTCCCATTTTATTCTGATTTTTCCCCATTTTAAAAATCTCATTTCCTTCCGATTTTCCCCTGTTTTATTCGGATCTTTTCCCATTTTATTCTGATTTTTCCAATTTGAAAAATCCCATTTTTAGTCTGAATTTCCCCCATTTCATTCTGATTTTTCCCCATTTTATTCTGAATTTTTTTCCCTTTTTATTATGATTTTTTCCCCATTTTATTTGGATTTTTTTCCCATTTTATTCTGATTTTTCCCCATTTTAAAAATCCCATTTTCTTCCGAGTTTCCCCCATTTTATTTTGATTTTCCCCCTTTTATTCTGAACTTTTCCCATTTTAAAAATCCCCTTTTATTCTGAATTTCCCCCATTTTATTCTGATTTTTCCCCATTTTAAAAATCCCATTTCCTTCCGATTTTCCCCCCTTTTATTCTGATTTTTTCCCCTTTTTATTTGTATTTTTTCCCATTTTATTCTGATTTTTTTTCCCCTTTTATTGTGATTTTTTCCCCATTTTATTCGGATTTTTCCCCATTTTATTCTGATTTT
>NW_024499687.1:0-1354 GCF_017590055.1 Onychostruthus taczanowskii
CCAAAAATTCCCCAAATCTTAGCCCAAAAACCCTTGAAAATTACCCAAAAATTCTCCAAATTTTACCTCAAAAATTGCCGATTTTTGGCCCAAAAATCCTCGAAATTTACCCCGAAATTTACCCTGAAAATCACCCCAAAAATCGCCAAATTTACCCCAAAAATCACCCCAAAAATCTCCGAAATTTACCCCGAAAATAGCCAAATTTTAGCCCAAAAATTCTCCAAATTTTACCTCAGAAATTGCCAAATTTTACCCCAAAAATCACCCCAAAAATCTCCCAAATTTACCCCAAAAATCGTCGAATTTTCCATCAAATATCCCAGAAATTCCCAAGTTTTACCCCAAAAATCACCAAATTTTACCTCAAAATTCCCAAATTTTACTCCAAAAGTCGCTAAAATTTAATCCAAAAATCCTCAAAATTTATCCCAAAATTCCCCAAAATTCACGCCAAAAATTGCTGAATTTTACCACAAAAATCGCCAAAATTTGTCCCAAAAATTGCCAAAATTTATCTCAAAAATCCCTGAAATTTACCCAAAAATCACCCCAAAAATTTCCCCGAAATTTACCCCAAAAATTGCCAAATTTTACTCCAAAATTTACCCCAAAAATCCCCAAAATTTACAGAAAAAATTCCCTAAATTCTACCCCAAAAATCCTCAAAATTTACCCCAAAAATTCCCAAAATTTACCACAAAATGCCCAAAATTTTACCCCAAAAAATTTCCAAATTTTATCCCAAAAATCGCCAAAATTTACCCCAAAAATCCTTGAAAATTACCCAAAAATTCTCCAAATTTTACCTCAAAAATTGCCAAATTTTGGTGGGAAAAATCTCAGATTTTGGCGGGAAAACCCCTGAATTTTGGTGGGAAATCCCCAAAATTTGGCAGGAAACCCCAATTTTTCCACCTTTTCAACCCAATTTTATTGTCTTCCCCCCCAAATTTTGGCAGGAAACCCCCAAATTTTGCACTGAAAAATCGCAATTTTTGGCGGGAAAACCCCGAAATTTTGGCGGGAAACCCCAATTTTCCCACTCTATTCAATCCAAATTTTGGAGGGAAAATCCCAAATTTTGGCGGGAAACATCTTTCCCCCCCCCATTTTGGCGGGAAAACCTAATTTCCCCACCTTTTCAACCCAAATTTTGGCGGGAAAACCTAAGTTTCCCACCCTTCTTTCCACCAAATTTTGGCGGGAAACCCCCAAATTCTGACCAGAAAATCCCAATTTTTGGCGGGAAACCCCCAAATTTTGGCAGGGAAACCCCAATTTTCCCAAATTTTGGCAGGAAAATCCCAAATATTAGCAACACCCTCCCCCCCCCCTAAAATTTTGGCGGGAA
>NW_024499688.1:0-1354 GCF_017590055.1 Onychostruthus taczanowskii
GGGATTTGGGGTTTTTGGGATTTGGGGACATTGGGCTGACCCCGTCCCTGTCCCCAGGCTGGACGAGCGGCTGCGCGTGCGCGTGGCCGATTTCGGGATTACTGAAGATTTAGGGGTTGGGATTTTTGGGGTTTTTGGGAGTTGGGATTTTTGGGGATTTGGGGTTTTTGGGATTTGGGATTCGGGGTTTTTGGGGGATTTGGGATTTGGGCTGACCCCGTCCCTGTCCCCAGGCTGGACGAGCGGCTCCGCGTGCGCGTGGCCGATTTCGGGCTCTCCAAGCAGGTCGGGGGCTCGCAGTATTACCGGCAGGGCCGCGGCGCCCCCGTCCCCGTCAAGTGGGTGGCCCTGGAGAGCCTGGCTGAGCGCGTCTACACCACCAAGAGCGACGTGGTGAGACCCAAAATCCCCAAAAACCACCCCAAAAATGGGCTTGGGGAGCCCCAAAACCCCAAAACCCAAAAAATCCCCCAAAAATCCCATAAAACCCCAAATGTGGCCCTGGAGAGCCTGGCTGAGCGCGTCTACACCACCAAGAGCGACGTGGTGAGACCCAAAATCCCCAAAAATCACCCCAAAAATGGGCTGGATTTTTGGGGATTTGGGGTTTTTGGGATTTGGGATTCGGGGTTTTTGGGGGATTTGGGATTTGGGCTGACCCTGTCCCTGTCCCCAGGCTGGACGAGCGGCTCCGCGTGCGCGTGGCCGATTTCGGGCTCTCCAAGCAGGTCGGGGGCTCGCAGTATTACCGGCAGGGCCGCGGCGCCCCCGTCCCCGTCAAGTGGGTGGCCCTGGAGAGCCTGGCTGAGCGCGTCTACACCACCAAGAGCGACGTGGTGAGACCCAAAATCCCCAAAAACCACCCCAAAAATGGGCTTGGGGAGACCCAAAACCCCAAAACCCCAAAAATCCCCATAAAAATCCCATAAAAACAACATTAAAAACCCCAAATGTGGCCCTGGAGAGCCTGGCTGAGCGCGTCTACACCACCAAGAGCGACGTGGGGAGACCCAAAATCCCCAAAAACCACCCCAAAAATGGGCTTGGGGAGACCCAAAACCCCAAAACCCCAAAAATCCCCATAAAAATCCCATAAAAACAACATTAAAAACCCCAAATGTGGCCCTGGAGAGCCTGGCTGAGCGCGTCTACACCACCAAGAGCGACGTGGGGAGACCCAAAATCCCCAAAAACCACCCCAAAAATGGGCTTGGGGAGACCCAAAACCCCAAAACCCCAAAAATCCCCATAAAAATCCCATAAAACTGTAAAAATCCCCATAAAATCCCACAAAAATCCCAAAAATATCCCCCAAAAATTCACAAATCAACCCCACAAAAAATTCTCCCAAAAA
>NW_024499689.1:0-1354 GCF_017590055.1 Onychostruthus taczanowskii
CATCCGCGCTCCTGCACTTGAGGGGGGAGGAGTGTAGACGAAACTACTACAACAAGCCGAAACTAGGACTATCCTATCGAAGATCTACTCAAGACTACACCAAGACACGAGCCAAGATAGCCGCTAGAGACTGATCTAAAGGTCAGCAGTCCCTTTTTACAATCTCTAAGCAATGAGATTGAACATTAAAACTATATCCTTAAAGCTTTGTATCGATTTAACAATCGATACAACACAATAGATAGCTCACGCCGAAGTCAGGTACAAGGCGCGCCAGCGCGCCCTGACAGCGGCGAGACGGCGGACAGGTAGACGCGGCTCCCCCCGTCTCCCTGACTCGCCTAAAATCACCGAAAAGGTGTACTTTTGCAAACTGAAATAACACAGTTCTTTAAGACCTGAAATCCTAAAGAGGTGTCCTACAACAATGGCGCGCTAACCGGCGTATTCATTCGACTTTTGCAAGGAGCAATTAGAAAATTATCAAACGCCCTTGCATCTATCGATTTGCAATACATGAACCAGCAGGTAAAATGGCAAATGCAGAAGAGAGCTCTTCCGCAGCCCCTCTTCGCCGAGGTTCAGTCTCCTCGCCTCCGAACCCGACCCCGCATCAGCTCTACTCAGTGGCTCCCCAGCAGCCCACAGTAGCCAGCCGTCCCCAGCCGGCACCTACGACCGGCAGCCCAAAATTTCATCAACAGATCGTTGACGCTATCACAACAGGTTTCGAGAACTTGAGCGTTCTAAGCCGCCCTACCTCCCCCAGGACATCAGATTGCCCCAGCCAATCCTACGCAGATACTCTGCGTAACATCAACAGTCCAACCTACGATGGGACTCGAAATCAGGAGAAAGTCAACAACTTTCTCTACTTCTACACCGTTATCAAAACTCTCAACAATCTCACGGACACCGATACTGTCCGTCTCGCTGTCACCCATCTACGCGAATCTGCACTCCTCTGGTGGGTAGACGCAGCCCATTCGGGCAAAGCTCAGCAGCTCTTGACTAGCTGGGATGAATTCCAAATCGCCTTTCGACGACATTTCATCCAATGGGACGCCTCCTCAGCGGACCTCCAAAAACTCATCTATGGACTCCGCCAAACAGCCAGCGCAAGGGCTTACTTCGCCCAAGTAAGGCAAATCCTCTTGCGCACTCCAAAAATTCAGAACTTCCTTCTCTTTGAAATTGTCTATGCAAACGTTAAGCCTCATTGCCGTGCAGCTCTCACCCGCCTTAAACAGCAGTGCACACCCAACGACGTCAATTTGGATCAAATGGAGGATTCGTGCGTTCGGGAAGACGATGCAGAATATGCACGGATGGCTCAACCACGAAAAACCTCGAA
>NW_024499690.1:0-1354 GCF_017590055.1 Onychostruthus taczanowskii
GATTTGGGGTTCTGTGAGGGGTTTGGGTGAGAAAGGGAGGATTTGGGGCACGGGGAGGGGATTTGGGTGAGAAAAGGAGGATTTTGGGTACAGGGAAAGGGTTTGGGCTAAAAAAGGCACATTTGGGATCTGGAGATGGGGTTTGGGGTCGGAGGAGGAGATTTGGGGTGGGATTTTGAGGGAGAAATGAAGGATTTTGGGGAAAAAAAAGAATTTGGGGTTTAGGACAGGGAGCAGAATTCTGGGATTAGGATTTTGGGCAGAAATTCAGAATTTTGGGGTAAAAATGGGGACTGAGGTGGGATTTGGGTTATTTGGGGGGGTTTAGGAGAAGGAGAAGAATTTTAGGGTTGGGATTTTGGGGTGGGAATTGAGGATTTTGGGGTAAAAATGGGGACTGAGGTGGGATTTGGGTTATTTGGGGGGGCTTAGGAGAAGGAGAAGAATTTTAGGGGTGGCATTTTGGGGCGGGAATTGAGGATTTTGGGGTAAAAATGGGGACTGAGGTGGGATTTGGGTTATTTGGGGGGGCTTAGGAGAAGGAGAAGAATTTTAGGGTTGGGATTTTGGGGTGGGAATTGAGGATTTTGGGGTTGGGAATTGAGGATTTTGGGATAAAAATGGGAGTTGGGCCAGGATTTGGGATATTTGAGGGGGTTTAGGACAGGTGGGGATTTTAGGGTCAGAGGGGACAGAGCTGGGGTTTAGGACAGGGAGGAAAATTTTGGGATTGGGATTTGGGGGTGGGAATTGGGGATTTTGGGGCAGAAATTGAGAATTTTGGGGTAAAAATGGGGACTGGGCCAGGACTTGGGATATTTGGGGTGGGGTTTAGGACGGGGAGGAGAATTTTGGGGTGAGAATTGAGGAGTTTGGGGTGGGACTTGGGGATTTTGGGGGAGAAATTGAGAATTTTGGGGTAAAAATGGGAGTTGGGCCAGGATTTGGGATATTTGAGGGGGTTTAGGACAGGGAGGAGAATTTTGGGATTGGGAATTGGGGATTTTGGGGTGAGAATTGGGGATTTTGGGGGAGAAATTGAGGATTTTGGGGTAAAAATGGGGACTGGGCCAGGATTTGGGATATTTGGGGAAGTTTAGGACAGGGAGGAGAATTTTGGGATTGGGAATTGAGGATTTTGTGGTGAGAATTGAGGATTTTGGGGCAGGAATTGAAGATTTTGGGGTGAGAATTGGGGATTTTGGGGTAGAAATGCAGAATTTTGGGGTAAAAATGGGGACTGGGGTGGGATTTGGGATATTTGGGGTGGGGTTTAGGACAGGGAAGAGAATTTTGGGATTTGGAATCAGAAATTCAGAATTTTGGAGTAAAAATGGGGACTGAGGTGGGATTT
>NW_024499691.1:0-1353 GCF_017590055.1 Onychostruthus taczanowskii
GGGATCACCAGAGTAGAGCAATCCCTTGAGATGGCCTTAGTCCTCCCATAGGAAGGGTGGAATAGATGCATGACATCAGTGTCAAGCCCACATGAAGGGGCTCCCATCTTGAATCTTAAGGCACTTTTCTGTCAATCTAGCACCACCAGAAAAACACGAATGAGAAAAAAAAGTCTCACAACACAGAACAGCCCACAACCACTGCTGGCCTCATTCTGCTATAAGAAATTGCCTCTTGAAAATCAAAGCTGGACCTGAGGGCCTAAAAATGTTCATTACTTTCATGAGCTTTTATATTACCTTGATTCTTGTAAGAAAAGCTCAAGATTGTGATAAAATGTCCAAATGTTTCAAACTAAAATGGCTGCAAGCTCCACTGCAAAAATTTTCTCAATGAGATCATATAAAAGCAGAACAAATAGAAAACAGGAGCAGGAGACCTTCCTCTTACCTTCACTCATCACTTGACTCTGGTCATTTTACCCTTTGTTTACCTCCACTTCTTCATTTGCTAAATGAGTGCCATTAATGCAAACTTACTTTGTTGTTTTAAAGCTTAATTAGTTAATGTTTGTAAAGTGTTTTGAGATCAATAGAGCAGTATTACCAACATATTCAAAATCTCATCTCTGCTGCTATTTGCTCTTGGAGGCTTGACAAAAAAGATTTCACTATTCCACATCTTCAATAACGCTCAGAAGCAGCTCTGATGTTACAGCTCTCATATGAATGATCAGCAGATGGAGTTGGAGGAGTGAGAAGGGTAAGACAGATTCTTACTCTTACTGCTGTTACACATGCTGCTTTCTAGAAAACAGAAAATATGAAGGGAGGGTTGATATCAAATACTTAATCATGAAAGGAAAACACAAAGTACAGAGAACTGCTTATGTCTATTCTGAAATTACTGCATTTTTCAAAAGCACCCTTCTGGGAAAGCCATCAGGTTGGCCTCCAAGCCTGTCAAGAGCTGGAGAAAGGTTCAAAATGTGAGACGAAGGAGAAGAAAGAAGAAAGGTTCACTAGAAACAGTGTTTCCAACTAAGGATCTATGGTGCAATTTACTTCATTAAGGAGGAAAAAGAGATTTTCTTTCTGTGATCACATACAAAAGAATTTGTCATTCTTAACTTACCTTCTAGAAATAGTTTCTTCCTTTAGTTTTCAGACTGTACCTCTGCTAAAATTAAACTTAATCCTCCTGTCACTAAGATTAAAAAATTGAACTGGTTACTGGAAAGTAACCAAACAATAACAAAGTTTGATTTTAAAGTATAATCCCTGCAATATTTTTATTATAAATTAAGCTGATATCATAGAAACATAGGGATCACCAGAGTAGAGCAATCCCTT
>NW_024499692.1:0-1353 GCF_017590055.1 Onychostruthus taczanowskii
AAAAATCCCAGTTTTTCCCTCAAAAATACCATTTTCTCCCCCAAAACCCACACTTTTCCCTCAAAAATCCCATTTTCTCCCCCAAAACCCCCACTTTTCCCTCAAAAATCCCATTTTCCAAAAATCCCTGGTTTTCCCCTCACAAAATTACATTTTTTCCCCCAAAAAATCCTTCAATTCTCCCAAAACTGCCCATTTTCTCCCCCAAAATCCCCACTTTTCCCTCAAAAATCCCAATTTTCCCCTCAAAAATCCCATTTTTCTCCCCCAAAATCCCCAATTTTCCCCTGAAAAATCCCATTTTCTCCCCCAAAATCCCCACTTTTCCCTCAAAAATCCCAATTTTCCCCTCAAAAACCCCAATTTTCCCCTCACAAAAATCCCACTTTCTTCCTTCAAAACCCCATATTTGTCCCCCACAAAATACCATTTTTATCCCCAAAAATCGTTAAATTTCCCCAAAATTCCCCGTTTTCTCCTCAATAATCCCAATTTTTCCCTCACAAACCCCT
This sequence comes from Onychostruthus taczanowskii, assembly GCF_017590055.1. NCBI lineage: Eukaryota > Metazoa > Chordata > Aves > Passeriformes > Passeridae > Onychostruthus > Onychostruthus taczanowskii. Next base: position 513 of record NW_024499692.1, read on the forward strand.
GGATTTTCCCTGAAATCCCAAAAAAACCCCAAAAATCCCATTTTCTCCCCCAAAATCCACACTTTTCCCTCAAAAATCCCAGTTTTGCCCTCAAAAACCCCAATTTTCCCCTCACAAAAATCCCTTTTCCCCCAAAATCCCACATTTGCCCGTGACAAAATTCCAATTTTATCACCAAAAATGCTAAAGTTATCCCAAAATTCCCCGTTTTCTCCTCAAAAATCCCAATTTCTCCCTCACAAACCACCAGATTTCTCCTCAAATCCCACCCAAAACCCCCAAAAATCCCATTTTCTCCCCCAAAACCCCCACTTTTCCCTCACAAATCCCATTTTTTCCCCCAAAACACTTTTCAATCAAAAATCCCATTTTCTCCCCCAAAATATCCACTTTTCCCTCAAAAATCCCAGTTTTTCCCTCAAAAATCCCACTTTTCTCTCAAAAATCCCATTTTCTCCCCCAAAACCCCTACTTTTCCCTCAGAAATCCCATTTTCTCCCCCAAAACCCCCACTTTTCCCTCAAAAATCCCAATTTTTCCCTCAAAAACCCCAATTTCCCCCTCACAAAAATCCCATTTTTTTCCCTCAAAACCCCACATTTGCTCCTCACAAAATTCCATTATTATCCCCAAAAATGTTTAAGTTTTCCCAAAATTCCCCGTTTTCTCCTCAAAAATCCCAATTTTTCTCTCACAAACCCCTGGGTTTCCCCTCAAATCCCAAAAAACCCCCAAAAATCCCATTTTTTTCCCTCAAAACCCCACATTTGCCCCTCACAAAATTCCATTTTTATCCCCAAAAATCCTTCAATTCTCCCAAAATTGCCCATTTTCTCCTCAA
>NW_024499693.1:0-1353 GCF_017590055.1 Onychostruthus taczanowskii
TCCGGGGTTTGGGGCAGGAATTCCGGGATTTGGGGCACAAATTCCCAGGTTCTGGGCAGGAATTCCTAAGTTTTGGAAGGAATCCCCGGGTTTTGGGCAGGAATTCCAAGGTTTTGGAAGAAATTCCCAGGTTTTGGGCAGGAGTTCCTGGATTTTTGGAGGAGTTCCTGGGTTTTGGGCAGGAATTCCTGGGTTCCGGGAGGGATTCCTGGATTTTGGGGGGAATTCCCAGGTTCTGGGCAGGAGTTCCTGGATTTTGGGAGGAGTTCCTGGGTTTGGGGAAGGAATTCTCGGGTTTTGGGAGTAATTCCCACATTTCGGGAGGAATTCCCGGACTTTGGGCAGGAATTCCTGGGTTTCGGGGGGAATTCCTGGATTTTGGGAAGAATTCCTGGAGGAATTCGCACGTTTCAGGAGGAATTCCCAGATTTTGGGCAGGAATTCCCAGGTTTCAGCAGGAAAAGGGGGGAAAGAGCAAAAAATAGGGAGGGAAGAGTGGGGAAAATCAGGAAAAACAGCCCAAGAAAGGCTGGAAATTGGGAAATCACCCCCAGTCCCACCTGCACTTGAGGGTGTCACTTGACCATCCCTCCAAAAACTGGGATGGGGGAGTGGGAAAAGGGGGAAAAGTCCCAAAAATGGGAGAGAGGTGAGGAAAAAGGGGGGAAAAGAGCCAAAAACAGGGAGGGAAGAGCAGGAAAAGGGGGGAAAAGAGCTAAAAACAGGGATGGAAGCACAGGAAAAGGGGAGAAATGCAGGAAAACAGCCAAAAACAGGGAGGGAAAAGCAGGAAAAGGGGGAAAAGAGCCAAAATGAGGGAGGGAAGAGCAGGAAAAGGGGGGAAAAGAGCTAAAAACAGGGATGGAAGCACAGGAAAAGGGGAGAAATGCAGGAAAACAGCCAAAAACAGGGAGGGAAAAGCAGGAAAAGGGGAAAATGAAGGAAAGAGGGGGGAAAGGGCCAAAACCAGGGAGGGAAGAGTGGGGAAAATGGGGTAAAACAGCCCAAAAAAGGCTGGGAAATTGGGAAATCACCCCCTGTCCCACCTGCACTTGAGGGTGTCACTTGACCATCCCTCCAAAAACTGGGATGGGGGAGTGGGAAAAGGGGGAAAAGAGCCAAAACCAGGGAGAGAGGTGAGGAAAAAGGGGGGAAAGAAGTCAAAAACAGGGAGGGAAGAGCAGGAAAAAGGAGGAAAAGAGCCAAAATGAGGGAGGGAAGAGCAGGAAAAGGGGGAAAAGAGCCAAAAACAAGGAGGGAAGGGCAGGAAAAGGGGGGGAAAAGCCAAAATGAGGGAGGGAAGAGCAGAAAAAGGGGGGAAAAGAGCTAAAAATAGGGATGGAAGCACAGGAA
>NW_024499694.1:0-1350 GCF_017590055.1 Onychostruthus taczanowskii
AGTTCTGGACTCCCAGATTAGGATGGAAATGGGGGGGCTGGAGTATGTCCAGAGAAGGGCAACAAGGCTGGTGAGGGGCTTGGACCACAAACCCTGTGAGGAACGACTGAGGGACCTGGGGTTGTTTAGCCTGGAGAAGACTCAGAGGTGACCTTATCACTCTCTACAACTTCCTGAAAGGTGGTTGAAGTCAGGTGGGGGTCAGTCACTTTCTCCAGGAAACAACTGACAGAACCAGAGGACACAGTCTTAAGCTGCGCCAAGGGAAAAATACGTTTGATTTTAGGAAAAGGTTTTTTACAGAAAGGGTAGTAAAGCATTGGATTGGTTTGCCCAGAGAGGTAGTAGAGTCACTATCCCTGGATATGTTTTAAAAAAGACAGGATGTGGCACTCAGTGGCCATGGTCTAGTTGAGTGATAGGGCATGGGTTGGACTGGATGATCTCAAAGGTCTCTTCCAACCCAGCAATTCTGTCATTCTTTTACTCAATTATCCCAATGCGCCCCTGATAGCACAGCCCCTCCTGCAATTCTCACCCTTTGGCTCAGCCTTTGTGCCCCCTCGAGGCACTGGCAGAGCTGTTGGGGACATGGCAGGAGCAGCCCCAGCGCTCCCCTGTGTGTGACACCCCAGCGGTGACAGCCCCAGCGTTCCCCTGTGTGTGACACCCCAGCGGTGACAGCCCCAGCGTTCCCCTGTGTGTGACACCCCAGCGGTGACAGCCCCAGCGTTCCCCTGTGTGTGACACCCCAGCGCTGACAGCCCCAGCGTTCCCCTGTGTGTGACACCCCAGCGCTGACAGCCCCAGCGTTCCCACAGCTCGGGGAAGGTCCCCCTGGCCACCTGCACAGTGCCACAGACAAGTGACAGACACAGTTACAGAGCTCTGCCCAGAGCTGACAGGGGGAGCTAATTAAAAAACAAACAACAACAACAAAAAAACCCAAACAAAAACAAAACTAACAAACAAATAACCCCATACCAAAACAAAAACAAAATACTCACCCAAACAAAACCAAACCAAAGAAACCAACAACAAAAACAAACCAGCCAAAACAAAGCAAAGAGCAAAAAACCAAACAAAAAAAAAAAAAAAAACCAAACCAAAAAAAAAAAAAAAAACCAAACCAAAAAAAAAAAAAAAAATAAACAAGAAAAAGAGATCTCCCCCCCAGCAGAGCTGTTCCATCCTTCACTTGTCACACCTGCACTCACAGAAGATCTCGAGCTGCAGAAAATGAGAATTCATTAGGCACATTTGCAGGAAAAGCAGGTTCAGGACAGGCTCTCAGCAGAACTGGTCTCAGCTGAGCCCAAAAGACCCCTTTGGCAGCTGCAGGGCCATTGG
>NW_024499695.1:0-1349 GCF_017590055.1 Onychostruthus taczanowskii
CCCCGCGCTGCCCACCTGCCTCTCCAGCGCCCGCGCCCGGCCCTGCGCCTCCTCCAGCCGGGCCACCAGCTCCAGCTTCTCGCCGGCCCCCAGGAGCCGCTGTGGGCGCGGCAGCAGCGGGTGGGGACCGCCCTGGCACCGCTGCCAGCCCCGGTGCCGTGTCCCCTCTGTCCCCGCTGCCAGCCCCGTGTCCCCTCCCGCTCTCACCGCGGCCCGGGCGGGTCCGGCCGGCTCCTCCCGCAGCCGCCGCTTCTGGGCCGGCAGCGCCGCCAGGGTGGCACCTGTGGGGTGGCACCTGAGAGGTGGCACCTGTGCGGTGGCACCTCTGGGGGGACAGCGTGTCCTGTGTCCCTCTGTGCGCGGGGACAGGGGGACAGCGAGCCCCGGCCTCTGCCGGGTCCGGGGGCTCGGGAATGAGGGATCCCCTGCCGGGGGGGGACAGGGAGAGTTGGGGACATCTCTGAGGGTTGGGGACATCCCTGAGGGTCCCTGTCCCCTCCACACCCACTCGTGGGTCCCTCCTGTCCACCCTGGACCATTCCAGTCCCCAGGGAGAGTTGGGGACATCCCAGGGAGGGTCCCTGTCCCCTCCTGCCCACCCTGGACCATGACAGGGAGAACTGAGGATATCCCAGGGAGTGTTGGAGACACCCCGAGTGTGGCTGTCCCCTCCTGCCCACCCTGGACCATGACAGGGAGAACTGAGGACATCCCAGGGAGGGCTGGGGACATCCCCAAGGGTCTCTGTCCCCTCCTGCCCATCTGGACCATCCCAGGGACAGCTGGGGACACCCCGAGTGTGGCTGTCCCCTCCTGCCCACCCGCGGCTCTCTCGGCGCTCCTGTCCCGCAGCAGCCGCTCCATGGCCTCGATCACCTGGGCACAGGCACCGCTGTCCCCGTGTCCCCGGCGCGGTGCCAGGGCTCCGTGCCCAGCCGCGCAGGGCCGGGCCGGGCCGGGCCGCGGGGGCTCCCGGTGTCCCCGAGCCCGTCCTTGTCAGCCGAGCCGTGTCACCTTGTCCCGCTGCCGCAGCGCCCGCTCCAGCGCCGCGGCCTCGGCCGCCCGCTGCCGGCAGCCGCTCAGCGCCAGCTGCTGCTGCTGCTGCCGGCGCCGCTGGAGCAGCACCAGCTCCTTCTCGCGGTCGTTCTTCTGCGGGGAGAGCGCCCCGGCAGTGCCGGGCACGGCCCCGAGCCCGGGGCAGCCCCGGGGTGCCCGCGGTGCCCGCGGGGCCCTACCCGGATCAGCTCGTTCTGCAGCCGCTGCACCCGGTCCCGCAGCGCCCGCAGCTCCGCCGCGCCCGCCGCCAGCTCGCGGGACAGGGAGGCTGCGGGGACAGCCCTGTCACCACC